>NW_027645800.1:0-76040 GCF_949319135.1 Squalius cephalus
AAGAAAAAGTAAATCGTGATCTTCCTGAAAAAGTGTGGGATATCTGGCAGAATTTCGGGAAACCCTGACCCCCAATCAAGAGCTGAGCCCAGTGGTTATGGAGCTTATAATATGACAAAATGATTTGAATTTGAATTGTGTAAATTTGAATTATTTACAAGTGTAATCTAACAAAATTGAATTTTAGGTGGTAGTTTAAATAGTTCTGAATTAGATCTTTTTTAAACGAATATATTGAACATTTGAAATTTAACAAATTTAAATGTTTTTATGGCTGAATTTTATAGACATGTATTTTCAAACAGATAGGTTTTTTTTTTTTGTTCTGAATTCGTATACTGCAAATATTCAGTTTAAAAAAATACAGATTCAAGTTTTCAAGATGAAGAAATTCGGAATATCAAATTCAGTTTTCTTAAATTCAATCTCAAAAATTCAAGTTCAAAAATTCAGATCTTACAGAAAGTAGGTCACAGGTCATCCACAGGGAAGAGTAAAGGATCTCAGATAAGTCGAACAGAGCATTTTGGCTGCAGTGCAGTAGCTTTCTGCCGCAAACGCGGTGGTGGTTCAAGAGAATCCGAGTGTGTCCGTGTGTGTGTTTCACCTGGAAGTGTGGAAACTGATGATTGAAATGAGTTTGGCTGAAGAGGAACACGTCTTTAGTTGCGTCTCACATTTGAGCAACTAAATGAATGCTAGGTCTGACTATTTAACGCACTATTTGTCCATCTGGCCGTTGTAACCCTGTTGAAATATAATCATTAGTATAAGATATACAAGTTTGAATAAATAATTTCATAGTTTAATAAATATAATTAAAGGTTAAAACAGATAAGATTTGACCAGGCAATGAAGTTATGATTGTTCTCAGTGAGAGAAATGCATATTGTGTAATGTTCATGGTTTACTGAATACAGCATTTAAAATGTTAAATATTTGTTGGGTAATAATAT
Source organism: Squalius cephalus (assembly GCF_949319135.1). Lineage (NCBI taxonomy): Eukaryota > Metazoa > Chordata > Actinopteri > Cypriniformes > Leuciscidae > Squalius > Squalius cephalus. Next base: position 957 of record NW_027645800.1, read on the forward strand.
TTGTGAAAATGCTTTAAAGATGCCTGTAAGAATAGCTATGGTCTTGGGCTACCCGGTGGAGTATTTCTGGCTCTTATACGAAACGTTAATGGTGATAATTCTGTCTGTGTGAGTGGCCTACTCCGCACACGAAGACTGAAATGAGTTTAAGTTAGCCGCTGATTTAGCGGTTAGTGATTTGCATGGACTTTGCTAACAAGCTAGCGGCCAAGCTTCAGGCCTGCATCATCTGATCATTTGAAGGGCATTTCACATTAAGACAGCTATTAGGCTATTTGATGTTCTTGGGCCCTTATGTTTTGAATGTGAATCTGAATGCATTGGTGATCTGAAAAGTGAGTTTGACAAGACCTATTTCATTTCTGACCTACTTTTACTAAGTAAATCTGTTATACTCTTTTATAAAACAGTTGTGGTTACTGACTTTTTTGAAATTTTAAGTTAATTAAGAAAAATAGTATTTTTTTGGTTTAAATGTGAAAGTGTTTTTGGATAAAAGTAATTCCTAGACATTTTATTTCCTCTTAAAGTGTAAATATTACTGCTTAAATATTGATTTAAAGGGAAACATATTTCATATAATAAGTTAGTAATTACACACACACACACACAAGTTAAACACTGATAAGTTTATTAGTGAAACCTCACTTATTTTATTGATTGGATATTTAAAGAATCCCTGTGTGTGTAATAAGCAGAGTGTGTGTATAATAAGCAGAGTGTGTGTGTAATAAGCAGAGTGTGTGTGTAATAAGCAGAGTGTACACACGTTGTGGACCCGCTTACAGGCGCACATTACTAACACACTCTTTAAACAAAACAAAACAAAAACAAAATAAAACACATGGCACCATTGCGATGGCATTGTGCTGGAGAGTGGAGCCTGTGCTTCAGTCGAAGATGAGCAGAGAAACACTGATGTTATGCTCCTGTAGCTTTATTTAACAGCCAGAGACTGTGTAGCTGCTGATTGTAAGGGTTCTTTCATAAGACTTCCAGGACACACTCATAGAGTCAACAAAGTGTAATTTCATTGACTGCAACACTAGGGTACAGGTCACACAATAGTGCAGAAGAAAGAGGGGGAAACTAATAAATGGGACAGCAGCACATTACTGCATTCTGAGTCTCAGATGTTTATATGGTGTGTGTATTTCTAAACACCTTTACCCTTATTGTGATTATTCTCAGGTTAGGTAAAGTAAGTCCAATCTGTCCTAAATCATAAGCATCTGAATTTCCATATTACAATATTTAGATCACAGAAGACTTCTCCGTGGGGTCAGTTCAGCTCAAGCTTTTTACAAATCAGAGACGTATGGCAGGCCAGCTTCTTAATTTCAATTATATATAGTTTTATTGAATACAGGTTAACTAGTTTACATGCAAGGTACTAATATATGAAACCAAATCGTTTACAAGCTTTGACAGCAAGAGTTGTGACAGCAAGGCGTCTAACACCGGAGAGGCCGTCCTTGAGAGTCAGCGTCTCCCTGATCTTCTCATTACAGAGTTTTAGAGTCCATCAAACATTTAGGAAATCCTCCTTTATTCATCAGTCCTTTACAGACAGTGTGTCCAATCCAAAGTCTTGAACCCTTAAGATCTGTTTATATAAAGCCTCTCGTCTCTCCATTCTCCTTCTTCAGGCTCTTCTTCTCTGTGTCCTCTTCTGCGCCTCGTCTAACGGTGCATTAGTTTCTTAATATGTAGCAAAGCTCTTTCTAATACATGGTCAGTTTCACTCTACTAGCCATTTGCTTAATAAATGCTTGAAACATTAAGTGTGGTGTGTTCTTCTTTATAAACCATTTTCTTAATAAACCACTTTACAAGAAGTATTGCAGTGTTCTTCTTTCTAAACCACTTCCTTTATATATGTTTCCGGTTTACGGCTGTCTTCATCGGCATCCGCTATAAACAAACAAGATGAGTGCTGCTGTTGTACGAAATAAAGAGATACTATGTGCGTGACACATCTAAGTTTCTAAGAACTGTAGGTGGATCTTACGGCCGTTTCCCACATACTCCGTGTGTGTGTGTGTGTGTGTGTGTGTAGTGTGTGTGTGTGTGTGCGGTGCAGGAGCAGGAGCAGCACGCGCTATAGTGCTTCACATATGCGTTCGCAGTGAATAACTAATTCACTGCTGTACCACAAACACTTACTATTTTTATTTAAAATCCAGAAGTTACGCTGCAACTTTTATTCAATAATATGTTTTTTCAGCTTTGCGATTCTCTTTGTACACATTTACACTCTTTAATGGACGCATGCACGTTTAAACACTATTATTCCATGCATCGGACACGATGGACAGCAATTATGAGCTCAAAGATAAGCTAATGTACATTCTAAAAATCGAAACAACTCGGATAAAAAGGTATCTATAATTATTCAATGATCTGATAAAATACTTAATCACTTTGACTCATCCCGTTTCATAAAAATGATTTAAAGGCTGGAATATTAGGTTTATCGTTTTATAAAACATTTTGGTCAATAGCAAGTAGTACATGTTAGTAGATAACATTATACTGCAAGTCCAATTCGGCCATAGTTGTTAGTTATATTATTTTAATGTTTCTGCTGTTGTTGCATTTATTAAAAATTAACAGCTGATTTTGTAATTACTGTAAGTAAATAAGATTTGTCTGCAAGTGTTGCAAGGGTCGTTACAGATTTTGAATGTTAAAATGGGGGTCTCCTGGTAAAAAGGTTGGAAAGTGCCTGTCCAGTCCACTCCACTGTGTTTACCACTCCCTCAACGCTTAGGCTAACCACATCAGTCAGGTTCCAGGAAAGTAAATTATCAGACAGATATTGCCGTCCCTGCGCAATCCAACTCTGCTCACTAAATCTGTTTGCCCAGTCTTCTAAAGTTCTCCTCACATCTCTCAGGTCCCGCACCTCTTTATATTTTCCCTCCTCCTCCAGTCTGGGAATGAAAAAATCCAGATGTTCAGCAGTGAAATACCAGTCTGCTTTTATTAGGTTCTTTGATAGTTTCATGATAAGTTTATAAGCTTCATGCAGCAGGATGGACTTTTCTGCTTTAACCTTCTCCAGATCGCTCTTCAGGTGTTCTTCTACTTTTGTTTTATCAAAGCTGGTTTCAGCCCGGCCTCTGGTGGATTCATACTCCTGTTTAAGCTCATCAAATGACATATTAACTTTAGTTGTCTTCATCACGTATTTCCTGTTCTCTTTGATGTGTTCTTCCTGAGGACATCTCCCTGTACACACAGTGCAGCGGCCATATTTCATGACATCACACTTTGAGAGTCTTTTGAGAGGGACCCACCAGCAACCATGCTGATGACAGTTTTCCTCACACACTTTGCAGCAGGTTGCCTCTTTGTTCAAAACTAATAATAATGTCTCTTCAATCAAGACTTTTCTCTTGACAGTTTTGTTCACACTAAACTCAAAGTTCTGAGATTTCTCAATCTTGTCTCTGTTCTGTCCTATGGCTTTCAGGATTTCAGTCAGTTCTTTGATTTTGAACTCTTTCTCAGTGATACGGTCCATTAGATTAAAGACACGGGCTTCAAGTTTTTTATGCTCTTTCAGAGCATCTACATTCATCAGAGGTTTTTTTCTGTTGTTTTCTAGCAGGAGTTTCAAAAACTTTTCCATGCTGTTCTCTCCCATTTCCCATGATGATCTGTGAGCTTGTGCTCTTTGTTCTTCCTGCTGGTTGTTGAATAAGAAGTGAACAGGTTTGTCTCTCTCATCTCTTCTGCAGGGTATCTGCGCTGTGTTAATGGCATTAAGAGCATCGGTTGGAGATCCTCCGTCCGAGTGTGTGATGATGAACACTATGTTGTCCTCTATATCTTTGCCAAACAGAGTCAGAACTGACTGGAATATGTAATGCTCTTTTCCAGTGAGTCGATTCTGAGACGCCTTCATCACGAAACACACAGCATCAATATAGTGAAAATCCTCATCTGAGAATAACCTGCCCAGATCATCAGAAATCTCTCTTTCTCTACTGAATCCTTCAGAATCTCCGTATCCTGGAGTGTCAATGATGGTCAGAGATGTTGGGTTTTCTTCAACAAACACCTCATAAACTGTGATCTCAGATGTCAGGGATTGGGACTGAGCTTCTGGTTTTTCTTCTTCTGTGATTTGATGAAACTCTTTATCCTCAAACTTCACTCCCAGTAAGTAGTTCACCATGGTGTTGATCATGGTGGTTTTCCCAGCACCGGATTCTCCCACCAACAGTATGACTTTGTTCTGCTTGTTTCTGTCTCTTCGTCCATATGTCCATCGTCTGACCTTTTTATCAGTCCCATCAATATGTGTTCTTTCTGTGTTCAGCTGGTAAAGTCTTGGGGGACCTGGATTAATGAGGGTGGCATCATGATGTGACCTACAGAGAGACAGAATTCATTTGGAGATCAGATAGGGCATTTGGAGATCAGATAGGGCATTTGGAGATCAGATAGGGCATTTGGAGATCAGATAGGGCATTTGGAGATCGGATAGGGCGTTTGCAGGGGTGAGAGTTGAAGTGCAGAACAGGGTCAGTTTTGTGCTGAACATTTTACATTAATTTATCTTGTCCTGTTGTTGCAAGTTGACATTAAGGTTGACAACAAGATGATGTTATTTAGCTGGCTAACAGAGATTAATAAAGACAAGCTTACCGTTTCCCCACCGGTTTATTTCCATCACCTGTATTTGATAATAAGCATTTTCAACAATGATAATAATAAATAAAGAACAATATAAATAACTTTTGAATAGCTGTTATATTATGTGTGACATTAGATGTTGCTGAACAAAAGTAATGTGGAAAGCTTCATAATGTAGTACAAACTCACGTTTGAAATTAAGAGGGTGATCATGACTTTGATCTGAAGCACAGCTGACTTCACTGCAGAGAGAGTTTCTGCGATGGCGTGTCTTTAGAAAGTCTTCAATCTTTAGAAAGAAGTTTACTGCCCTTAATAACTTATCTATCACATATATGTATCAGTAAATATTGTTGATTGTGCCCACAATGTTCAACAAATCATTCACTATATCACACATTTAACGAAAAACAAGCGAAAAATTGCATGAGCTATATATCTTTATAGTAATTTAATTGCCTGCTTTTAAAAGCTCATAAACAAAGATTGTAACTTACATTGAATTCAGCCATATCTCCACCGTCAGTTTAACTGCTGAACACACAATAACTCAGTGATTCAGATACATGTTTTTATTTCATCCAAAATTTGCATATTAACAACTGGATATTTAATTATCTGTGTGTGAGAGAGTATTATGCACACTGTAAAACCTTGCTGTAAAAAAAACAGCCAAATTCTGACAGTAATACCTTTTTCTTTTCTTTTTTTCTTTTTTAAACAGCAATATACCATAAAAATAATGAATTCTGAGTAATATTTGGAATATATTGTGAATTTACAGGAGTTTTGGGCTGTTGTGATGTTGCCATAATCATCATAGACACTGATTCACCGATCTCATCCTTTGTCTTTTAATTTTATACTTTAATGTATTTCATGTATTTTTGGAGGATATTAAAATCATACAGAGCACAGACATCAACAATCAGCATATGAATATCAACAGTTGTGGCAATCAAAAGTTTCATGTCGCAATGCATGCTGGGTACCACCATAGTACAAAACTGAATAAATGATGCAGCTGAATGGACTTTTGTCACCTTTGTTGAGATTCATGAGCTGTTTTGATGTCTGTGTGTGTCTAAATGATGCTGTAACTTAGTTTTACTGTGTTTAAAACTAGTCATTTATTCTAACTGATTGCTGTTGGAACTCTTGCTGTTGTAAATGTTCAAGTCTGTTAATTAGGAATGAAGAAGTGAAGCCTCTTGAATCATTGAAGCTTTTCTCTGGTTGTTTCAGACAAGAGTGTTAAAGCATCAAGAGTGTTAAAGAAGCGCCATCTTGTGGCAGATCCAATACAGCAGCCTGGAGCACAGACCCAAGCGCAGTGAGGCGTCGTTTATCGTTAATCACGTGTTTCTCTGAAAACAATACGTGCTCCAGGAGCTTCATGAGGAAGTGTCCTCAGCGCTGATACGTGATTTGAAGCTTTAGTGCCGGAAACACTACAGTAGCTTTCAACTTTTCTTGTTATTAATGTGCACATGCTTTCTGTGCTCAACTATTGATCAAATGCTTAATATTTTACATCTGCCTGTTTCACTTTATTTTTTTTAAAGCCTGAGTATGTTATTACCAGACAGAATCTGTGTGTTAAAATGACACATCTATTGTGTCTACGCAACACGTTGTGCCTGAGCACACACATTACATGTCTTAAAACTGACACAATATGTGTAATTTTTAACACATCTCTTTTTACAGTGTATAATTATTTATTGCAAGCACTTGAAAGACGTGTTGAGGATGTGTGTAATGTGAGCTGGTTCATTTCTAGGCGTTCACTGATGCGGGTTGATGAATGCGGGTAATCTGCCATTTTAAGAGCCAGATATTACAGTTACAGGCAGAGATTAAGGTGTTAATAGGCTACAGTCTTTAGTAAAACAACAAATGTGACATTTTGGACAAGTATTACAGTGATTTATTTCAAACAAAGTCTAATTTAAAATGTTTTTTTGTTTCCATTTTCGCCCGATTGTGTGTTTAGTTTCAGTCTCGTTTCTAAGCGTTTTTATTTCGATGCATCACTACAATATTATCCCCACAACTCCAATTACTACTTAATAATGCAAAACTGTACATTAATAGAGTCCCTCAAACTGACCTCAGTCTTGATCGAAGTTCTTGTGTGTGTTTGCGTCCTCGTGAGCGATGCGATGAGCTCGATCCTTCCACGTGTTGAGGCGGTGAAACTCTGATGCTACACTTAACAAGCAGAACACAGAGCTAATCTATACAATTTCAGTTTAAAACATTTTCATAAAACGAGATAAACAAGGCGTAAATCAACCCGAAAAGAAGTTAAAGCAACAGAATCTTTCAGCGTGTTATTTGCTCCCTCCTTAGTTCCTGCTGTCGTCTGGCTGAAAACACCACTAGAGTCTGCAGCCGGAGAGACTTCAGGTTACGCCCCTTCAAGTTGCTCAGTATTTTTCCACTTGAAGCGGCACTGTACAAGGTACATCAAATTACCATTATGTCCCACATCAACTAGACTATGGAGAAAGCACTAATAAATCCTTTTGGAATTGGACTTTATGTCTAAACATAAAAAAAAAAATAAATAGATATGTTCAAACATCTTCTCATGTCGTACTGTACGCCTGATTTGCTGATGATTAATTTTTGACATAACACTAATGAACAGAGCCGGACAGTAACAGAGTACATTTACTTGAGTACAGTACTTAAGTACAATTTTGAGGGATCTGTACTTTACTCGAGTATAATTTTTGGGGAGTACTCATGACTTTACTCAAGTACATTTGAGAGGAAAATATTGTACTCTTTACTCCACTACTTTTCTATCCATAACCGTGAGTACCCGTTACTACTTAAAAAAAAAAAATAGGAAAAAAGATAAATCTCGGAAACCCTCAATTTGTTGTTTCCCTCTCAAATGTGATTGGATTGTGCAGGCGCCACTGATTGGGACAGCCTATCAGCAATCACCTTCAGCTTTCCGCCAAAGTCAACTCCATGGTCAGATTTAGATAAGAGACAAAACCATGGACGAAACAATGGATGAAGAGGCAGCAGGTCCATCCCGGGAATGTGCCAACCCGTGGACCCACCTCGCCAGACTATTTCAATTTTCTGAACAAGTTAATGATAGTTTTTCGCTTCAAGTGTTTGCTGTGTTTACCAATGTAAGCACTGTGGCAGTAGTAATGCAATATTTAGAAAATGTACTCTTGATACTCAAGTACTTTTAAAAACAAGTACTTCAGTACTTTTACTTAAGTAGACATCTGACTGTAGTACTTTTACTTGTACTTGAGTAAAATTTAGCAAGGGGTATCTGTACTTTTACTCAAGTAATGAAGCTGTGTACTCTGTCCGCCTCTGCTAATGAACAGGTAAATGCACCGCTGTCAAACACCGCTGTGTAACACACACACCTGATCCTTGTGAGACAAACTAACTGCAAGCACACTCATCACCAAATCTTTTGATTGAAGGGCAACACAATGAGGGTTTATGCGAACCCGACCTATATGTTCTGGCACTATATTGTCTATAGAAGATCAGATCGTGCCTCCAGCCGCATAAACCAGTCCATGGTCTCCTGAAAACTCACGTTCAGAGCAGAACACTTGTAGTTTTCCTCTTTGTCCACATCCCCAGTATCCTTCAGTGTTTGGAATAACGCCGTTTAAAAGAACGGCGTTAGGTAACGACGTTATTTTTTCAGTAACGGGGTAATCTAACTAATTACTTTTCCCGTCTTTACAACGCCGTTAACATTACTGGACGTTAAATGTGGTGCGTTACTATGCATTGATTGAATAAACTGTGTAATTTGAACGCACCCCTGGCCCTGGCTCGCACAGCTAGTGAGGAGGTGGGTTAATAACGAGGTAAGCGATTATGATTGGCTAAGGCAGTGTCATGTGTTTCATGGTAGCCAATCAGAGCCAGTGTTTTTACACACATGCCAGCACACGCGCCACACACACACCAGCTAAACAGAGATTCGATGAAGCAGCAGAGATGGTGAGTTAGGAGCAATCCTGACTGAAAGGTTGGCGGGCGCGATCGAAAAGTTGCAAAGTGTTTACATTTGTGTGTGTGTGTGTGTGTGTGTGTGTGAGAGAGAGAGAAACAGAAAGAGAGGCGCGGGCGCGATCGAAAAGTCGTAAAGTGTTTACATTTGTGTGTGTGTGAGGCGCGGACGCGATCGAACAGTGGAAACATAAAAACATTCAATTCATTCAGGTACAATTACCAAACATATCTCAAGGTCTTTTTGTCTTTTTATTAATTTAATTAATAAAATAAAATGTTATATCTGTCGATGTGCAATAAATATCTAAAGTTATGTACAAACACCTGTCTGTTCTACTCATTTCAACTGACTTGTGAAAACTGTTTAAAAAAATCCAAATTCTTTGACATATAGCAATTTTTTTTTTTTTACAGTAACGCAAATAGTTACTTTCCCTGGTAACGAGTTACTTTTATTATAGAGTAATTCAGTTACTAACTCAGTTACTTTTTGGAACAAGTAGTGAGTAACTATAACTAATTACTTTTTTAAAGTAACGTTCCCAACACTGGTATCCTTCAGTCTTGTACACATCATCACAGTGAAGGCAACGGGAGATCAGATCGGGAGTCCTGCAGGTCCTTCTGTGCTCCTCTGTTTACCACACCTGATGACAGAGAAGAGAAAAGTTCATGTGTAAAACATGTTCAGATTTTACTTTTTCTTTTTTTAATATGAAATGTTCTGGTAGCAGTGATTCCTCAGCATTCATTTCAGTAGTGCTGTGCCACATCAGCAAGAACACTTAAAAAAATGAAAAGAAACACGTATTGCCTAAAACAAAAAGCATTAGTCTAGTGTAGAAATGAATGTTATATTATGATGATTAAAATGATTTTAGCGCTAGAACCTTGACCTGAATCATAACTTAGGCCCACACAAAAGGACAAATGTAGAAGCGTCACTCAAAACCCCCACATCTGCACATAAACCACAGAGGAAAGAGTCATGGACTGGTATAGAAAACAATACATTAGGCAACATTTATGTACAACATGCATTTAGATTCTGCGCATATATTTTCACTTACTTATATCAATTGCTCGATCAATATTATCATCACATATTTTACAGTTACATTTTTAACTGTAGGTACCACAAACAATTTAATATAGGTAAGTTTGTGTATAGTTTACACATAGTACAATACTGTATGTGCTGCATATAAACACCCACTGTAAAAAATTATTCTGTGGCTTAGTAAATATTACAGAAATTTTTAACTTTATTAACTTAATAAAATCTCTGTATATCGTTTACTTGATTGTTTGAGTTAAACATACCAAAATAATTGAGTAAAAATCCAACAGTTAATTTTATCTAAAATTTACAGATATATTTAAGTTTTTTTCAATAAAATAATTTAGTATTTGACTAACCAATTATTTCTTTATAATATACTTAATATATATGTGAAATTTCTATCAAAATATTTGAGAATGTTTAATTAAACTGATCTGTTTCAAGAAACAAAAAAAATACTTAATTCAAATCAATATTATTAATATATTTAACAAGCTCTTAAAATTGAGTAAGTTTACTCAATTAAAACACCCCCCCCCCCCTCCCCCACCCCCACCCTCTGACGTGACGAAAACTCGACGGTTGGAGTGAGCGCGGGCTGTTTGAACTCTCCAGTCTCCAGAACAACAGCTCTCTTCTCAGCGTTGCAGATTTGGTGCATTTTCACTGTGAAATTCAGGTTGGTGTATGTTTTATTTTATCTATAAAATCATTACTGTGCTTTAAATCATATTTAATGCAAAACAACATACAGAGGCGTAATTCGACACCTAAACGAGACGAGAGCCGCGTTTGTCTTTTTGCGTGATTGAAACGCTTTGCATAAACACATGACTTTCATAATGATACTGAATATAATTATTATCATTTGGATGATAAAATGTCCTCAGAACTATCACTTTTTGTTTATTGGCAGGTTATGTCAGTCGCTCGCAGTATATTTCGGCTGTGCCTCAGACAGTGACAGTGAGTGAAACGCAGGACGGCGGTATGAAGTTCAAAGTTCACCCGCAGAGGCGAGTCTGTCTCCGGCATGAGGACCAGCGCAGATTCGGTGGATATTGGATAACAGAGTGGTTGATTACACTTGAATTAGGCTACCTGAATGTTTAAATATTTCATTTTTACTTGTAAAATAAGTTTAAATGCAGGCAATATTGTATGAAAAAACAGTCTAAAATGTGCTGTATTGCTGTACTCATTGAAAATAAAGGCCAATGTAATGTATACTGGTGGTTGTCTGGAGTACTATTTTACAAAGGTTTAGAGAAAATAAAAAAGTTAATATTACTCATTAATAAAAACAGTTAATATTACTCATAAATATTGTTTTTTTAATGTTTAAATGTTAAATTATTTCTACTCAATTTTATTTGTTAATGTACCAGATGCAGTTACTCAGATTTACTTAATTTTTTTACTTGCATTTACTCAATTCATACAGTATATTTCATTGATTTCACAGCTTTAAAATGTACTCAATTTTTTTGAGTGTAAAAATGTTTCACCAATAAAATTGAGTAAATAATAGTTAAACTTTTTACAGTGCCAGACAGATAATGATTTATGAAACAGATCTTTACTCGTCTCACTTGCACAAAATAAATGCAGTAATAGAAAGCATAGAAACCCACAGGTGAAATACACTGAACATTATATGCATTTAAAATGTGGTCGGGTCGAAGTCATCCCTCCGGATCTCCTGCCTTAAGATTGTTTTCCACTCACATTTCACAGCATATAAGCAGACTTTCTAACAGTCTCTGATACTAATCTTCCTCACAAGCTCAAGCATTTCCGCTTCTGACATCTCACAGAAACTGGCTGATTTCCTGTTCTGTTGTTTAGCTCCAGACACAGCCGTTGCGTAGGAAATGCCATTCTGATATGGGCCTCTCGCTACACCACGAGTGTGTTTTTGCACTAAAATCTCACTTACACACAGCAGAAAGAGCCCTGGGGTCCATGGGGGGAAATACGGGCATCTTTCTTTTGGGGGTCCAACTTAAACAAGAGAGAAAATAGTGCAAAAACTTAGTTCTGACTTTTAACTCTTATTTTATCCATTATTTATTAACTTTATTTTTATTAAAATAATAAAGCTTTGTTGCTGCTCGCGCGCAACAAAGCTCAGCTGATCGATGTCATCGGGTCTGAAAGTAACGGCTCCCCTCATCAAAGCTCCCGCCGTTTGTTCGGCTCTCCGTTACAAGGTTTGTAAACTCGCCAAATAAATATAAATACAGAGTCTACTCGCTATATATTCAAACACACATATAAACTACATTTATTTATTTTTTTACCGTGTTTACCACTCGTTTATTGCACAGTATCTGGTATGAAGGTTTTAGCCGCGATGCTAACTATGTTGATCTAATGAACAAATGGAAATTATTGACTTATAGTCTCAAATTGATTTAGTCATTCAATTCAACATATTCTGTACAACTGTGTCTTCAAATTGCTGATATAGCCTAACTAATTTAGCTGATTCCTGCTGTCATTGGTGTTTGTTATGAATAACAAAAGCAGGTTAATATAGTTTGGTCTGTGTTTGTTCAGCCTAACTTTACTTACTACAGGTGCCCTAATTCTCTCAAATAACATTTTAAAGCCATTTACTGGTCAATAAATATTATGTTGTGAATAATCAGCTTTGTTCTTTTGTTTCCCCAGAACAACCAGTGCATTTCTAATATAATCTGAACATTTCAGTGGCAACATTGAATTACAGTAAGTTACCTGCACCACATACAAGTGTAACACAGGTTAAATAAAGTTAATTATTTAATTCACACAATTTAGTTATATGATTTTCCCTTAGTAAAAGTCGATAAGAGATTATTAAGATTAATAATATTAAGAAAAATCTGAGAATATATTCTAAAATAAATTCTCAGCGATCAACCAATGAGAGCTCTCTTGTCATTAACGTCATGAGTGTCGACGAGCATGCGCGATGACAGAAGAGATGAGCTTGATTGAGAGGAGCAGACGCAATCCCATCGTCGCGATCCATTTTATATATCTGAGGTTAAAAATCTTTGAAAAAAGTATTGAGAAGTTGAGATATAGTTAATTTGATGCATTCTGAACAAGAAGCCGACTGAATAGAGGAATAAATCATTATTGTTCACTGATGCCATTTAACGATCACGCACGAGGTGCGCCTGAGTGAGAGCGCATGACCATTGTACATTGCAGTTCATCGACGCCATTTTACGATCACACGCGAGGTGCGCCTGAGTGAGAGCAAAAGAGAAAAATCGATCGTAAAGAGTTCAGCGTCACCATTGTGGCCACTTGTCTGTATGAAAGAGAGCTAGTGATTTAGAGGCCAGGTTTTTTTTCTCTCCTTTGTTTTTTCTTTTTCTTTTCTTTTTCTTGATTCGTGAAGATCTGCACGACCTCCTGTAACATTCTGTTGACTGCGAGTTTGATGGCGAGCCAATCCAGTTTGTAGAAAAGAAGACATTGCGTGGTGGAGAGGAGGCCCGATATCCTTTCCTTGAGTTTCCACTGAAACTCATTGAAGCACGACAAATTCGACTTAAAGAACTGTTTCTTTTTCTTTTCTTCTTGAGGGGGTATGGTCAACTACCACCCAGAATTGAGAGACATTTAACTTTTGAAGAGACACTTGAAATCCCTTTGAGAGAGAGATTATACTCTTTTGTAATATTTTGTCTATTTATTTATTTATTTTTCCTGAATCCTGAACTGACTATGTGGGTACATATGTGAAAACACCGACAAGAGTGCACTCGAGGTGGAAATTTGCACAGTCAGTTTTATTGTTTATTGTGTTTCTGTCATTTATTTTATTTTATTGACTTTCTACTTTTCTTCCAAATCAAATTGAAACAATTATATTTCTAAATTAATCTTGTGTCTGTCTGTTACTTCTTATGCTAACCCGCCGTCTCCATAGCCATCCCTAGTTCTTCTGATAGAATTCAAATATTATCTGTATTATAATAATAAAGCAAAAAGCTACTTAATTACTGCTGATAATCCAAACAAGTGCTACACAAGTACTTTATTACTATGAACTTTCTCTGTGTGAAATTGTATTGTTTGACTGTGTACTTGTGTTTTTAAATCAGTTATTCTCTGAAAATCTTCCCTCATGCTCTCAAATCTCATTCATGTTACTCAGAAAAATATCATCACATGATGATTCGGCACCAATAATGCTATGCATTTTTTCTTATATCTTTATCATTTGCATTTGAATATAAGACATTTTAACTCTGAATTATAACTTCAAGTTTAGTCTCACTGACAAAAAAAAAAAAAAAGAGGAAAAAGCTATTATATGGCTTCAGAAGATTATTTTTAGGATCTTTTCTGGGACATTTTTGGAGCTTAACCATTTTAACACAACTTGTTGCATTGAATTGAACTAGACAAGTGTACATAAGAATGGTTTCATGAATGATTTACACATTTCTTTTCTGCTTGTGTCTCATGCAGTGAAAGTGAACGGTGACTGGGGTTGCATTATGCCTGAGATCTGCTTTTGGGTTCCACAGACAGAAAGTCAAACAGGTTTGGAACATCACAAGGCTGAGAAAATGATTTAAATTTCACAACTATCACTTTAATAACCTTACTAACAGTGAATGTTGTACTTTGCAGGGATCTCGGTAAGCTGAAATACAAGTTTGAACAAGAATAAAAATCCTCCTGTAGACCTGAACATCACTGAAGTGCCTGGACCATCCACCAGAAAAGAGGAAAAACACACGGACCTTTGTACCTTTTCACCTGTCTAACTCTTTAAGTACCTCACATGTCCCTTGTGAAGATTTTATTATTGATTGCATTTTATGTTTATATTTTATGTTTACTCGATTGCAGCGAGTAAAGGTGCGTCACATTTGTGAATTTCGTGAAATTACACAGGCAAAAAAGTCCATTGGCCATTGTCAGCAGTGTAGAGATGTAATGTATGAAGCACAGCTCACACAGGAGTCACTTTCCAGCAGCTTTCTGTTGGTCAAATCTAGCGAATTCCAGTGACCAACTTGGTCCCATAGTGACATTTTTGACCACAAACGAAATTGTTGATCGTGTGGATTCTTACTGTTTCCGGGTCGAAGCCTCTACTTCTACTTCCTCTATCTTGTTTCATGAGAATACTCAACAACCATTTATGAGCACTGTTGATTCAAGTCACACATTTAAGCTTTGCAAAAGCCATAGTGTACAGTACAGTCTAACGGCATCCCAGACTTCAACATCTTATGATTCACAATAGCTGAATAACTAACCATCCGAGGTTTCGGTATAGAGATAAAGGTTAGGATCATAATTTTCAGGAATATCACAGCACAATGAGTGCATATTAGCACTGGCATCTGATAGAGCTTTCAGACTTGGAAACAGTGATGTCAGACTTACCATCGGACTGAAACACCAATGTTTTAAAGTTAAGTGAAGATGGACATTTTTAATTAGTCAAAATACATTGATTTATTTCATGGAGCATATGTGTTTCCATACAAGTGTCTTTTCTTGTATAGCCTATTGTATATAAATGGTTGATTATTCACGTTGCTTATGTATTATACCATTTTTTTGTGTATTCATTGATATTAATCTATAGTTCGCTTTTTTCCCATGGAGGTGTATGTATAAAAATGAATATAAAATATTTTTTAAACAATTCTTATTTTGTATTTGATAGACCGAAAGATAACTTCACGTTTAGTTCAATAATATTTTTATTGAATCACCGCCATTCACACACCCGAACAACCAAAACAAAAAGTAACCGACTTCTTCGCTTCACCGAAGAGGGGAAAACACCCCACGCAACAGTGCCCCCTTACGGCAAGATATGCTGTTAACATACCACACAGGAGTAACAATCTCCCTCTCTCTAAAGAGAAAAAAGAGGGGAGAGGGGTAGGGGTGTGCATTGGCACTGCCCTCACGATTGGATTCGATTACGATTCACCAGGTAACGATTCGATTCAATTCGATTCTACGATGCATTGCGATGCATCAGAATTCTACTGCACACAACAAGGCAAAATTTTCATCAGTCATGAGGCAATACAAGCAGTCAGATATTGAACAACAGATTTTATTGGCTGCTATGTGTGTATTATCACTCTCCTGTATCTTTGACATAAATGTCATTAAATAAAATAAAATTGAATGGTACAGGGTATTGGATATGGCATTTTCAAACCTGAAAAAGAAAGCATAAATCACTGCTTTCAGTGCTTTGAATGAGAAATGTTTCTCTTCTCTCTGCTTGAGAACCATTTGAAATTAAATTTCAACTTTATTGTCCAACTCAAGGCCAGAAAATAAACAGTGTAGGGGTGTAACGGTTCACAAAATTCATGGTTCGGTTCAATACGATACACTTGTGTCACGGTTCGGTACGTTTTCGATACAGCAAAAAGAAAGAAATGCTTGAGTTCATTTAACAGTCCAGCATCCTTCATAGAGAGCCCTAAGAAGTGAGGTTGAGGAAGCTCCCTCTTTTGTAAGACAGTCTGCAAGTTGATCTTTTGTTTCAGACCATAACACTTGATCAACCCTCTTCGTTTGGATCAGTTCTTTTATCGAACTGATTTCCAAAGGCAGTCTTTTCTCAGTAACAAACTTAGTAGACTTAAGTGCATCAACAAGAGAGAAATTATCGGTGACACAGATTGTGGGTACAGGAGAAGCAGTACAACCAGCATTCAGTTCAGAAAACAGAGTTGACAAAAAAATTGCATTATCAATCCCCTCAGACATAGCAAGCGTTTCACCTGCAAGAGTGCTTCTGACAACTCTCTTAATTCTCTTAGATTGCCATGAAATAGGAGAGAACTGCCCATTTTCGCCCATCAAAACGATGAGGTACCCACCTTGAGTACCCCCATCTGAAAGATTTGCAAACGATGCATCAGTGAATGTAACCATCTTTAAGTTACTGTCTTTCCCAAGCAGTTGAAAATTCAACTGAACTGACTTGGTCTTGAGTTTACAGACTACCCTGTTAGCTTCATTAATGTTCTGTACTGTAGCTTGTTTGAGACAAGATGCCAAATTACTTGCATCAAACATGACATCAGGCCTGCTCTGTCTCGCAACCCAAAGAAGTTGACCTATCTTTGACCTAAGTTGTTCTCTCTCCTCTTCTGTGAGAGGTGAAGCGGACTCTGCTGCTCGTGAAGGCGTGATATGTATGGGCTGCAGGTGCTGAATGTATGTCATTTGGTGTATTTGTACCTTCTTGCCTAAAGTCACAAAATCCACACCCACATAGGAAAAGTTATTGTGAGCTTCATCACCTACATTGAACTTTGACCTAAGGCGAGGTATGACACTCTCTGAAAACAGCTGTGAACCTCCCCATATGAAATCATCAACGAGACAAGCAAGTACACCAGTTACATTCGCGTCCTCATCAAGCCAGTAGAAAACTGCAGGGTCAACCTTAGACACAATACCTCCTGCTTCAGTCATAATGCTTTTAACTCTGTTATACCAATACAATGAGGCATCAGCTAAACCATACACACATTTTCTTAGTTTCCAAAGTGTCCCTGTGCCCTTGGCCTCCAGTGGTGGTTTGATAAAAATGTCTCTGGACAGCTCCATGCCTTGTAGGAAGGCAGATTTTATGTCCATTGAGTTAAGTTCCCATTGTCTTTGACATAACACTGCCACTAGAAGTCTCAGTGACTCTGAGGCACAAGTCGGCGAGTCCTTTTGCAGCTCAGAAACTTGTAGCTCCTCAAATCCTTGTGCAACAAGTCTTGCTTTGGGAAGTAATCCATTTTCAGTCTCTTTCAAAGTGCACACCCATCGAGTGGAGAAGCACTTTTGTTCTTTGTCCTCAACTTCTTCAAACACCTCGTTCTGTCTCCAATTTTTTATTTCCTTTTCTTTTGCTTCATCAAAAGACACATCCTTAGTCACAAAAACATCCTCATGTGTATCCGAATTTGGAACCTCTTTCTTGACACGAAGATCCTCTAATTGTGACAGATCTGCTGATTCACTGTTACCAGCAACCTCCGCAGGCTCAAGTAGCTCCAAGTTATACCAGTTCTTATATTTTCCAGTGGCTTTTCCAGCACGTCCTAGCACCTTTGCTGTTTGTGAAACACCACTTGCTTGGTTTCTAAATGTCACAATTTGTCCAGTCTTTATGTTAATGTTTCCAATGTCTGGTCTCTCTGCTTCTGCATTTTCAAGAGCAGGTAAAGGATCATTCTCTGCGTTTTCTACATTTGTCTCTTCTTCAATGGTGTCCACTGTACGTTTTCCTTGATTATTCTCCTCAGAGACAATCTGAGGCTCTTCATTTTCATGAGTAACTTTTCTTAACCTAAGTTGGTGCACTCTGACACAAGTGCCTACATGTCTGACAAAAACAACTGCACTATCCAGTCCAATGACCACTCCAGGCCCTTTCCATTCTGGACAGTCCACTCGTTTGTAATAAACCTTATCTCCAGGTTCGTATCGCTCGTCAGTGGGCCGTAACTGTTTCTTTAGAGCTCTCCGTATCCTCTCCGAACATTCCGCTTCTGTAAAAGCCTTTCTTGCAGCATGCAGGGCTGAAATGTGCTTAGCAACCCATTCACTCTTGGTAGTCCCCTCTAGAGCCGGTGCTTTGTCAATTAACACTGAGGGCAGATTAGGATTCTGCCCGAACACCAGTTGATGTGGACTGTACCCATGGACACTTTGCATACAGTTCTTTGCCATCAAGGCCCAGTCCATTGCAGTGCTCCAGTCACATTCAGTACTAGCTTTCACTTTCATTATGATCTCAGTTAGGGTTTGATTATGGCGCTCCAACAGTCCATTGCTCCAGGGGCTGTAGGCAGGTGTTGTCTTAACTTCAATATTAAAGTTCTCGGCCATGTCTCTCACTTCTTCATTATTAAACTCGCCACCATTGTCACTGAATAGCTTTTGATGTGGGCCATGTACACTGATCCAATCGTGGATAAAACGCTTGACAATTTCAGAAGCCCTCTTGGTGGTGAGGACACTACCAGCACTAAAACGAGTAAACTGGTCAATAATGTGTAGGTACCAGACCCCTGGCTCAAGCTCGTGCAAATCTATAGCAACTGTTTCATTATACGTAGATGCCAGTGGTAATCCAACAGCAGGTTTTGGTTTGGTTCTACAGTATTTCTGACACGCTTCACACAGGTTTATGATCTTTTGCAACAGGCTGGGGCATTCTGCGTCCTTGTTGCCAGAATTATTCATAAGTCTTAGTAGTTTGTCTGCAGAGGCATGCCTGAACTGTTTATGAAGCTTTTCCAAAACTTTCATCTTCTCACTTGTGTTCATCTTGTCTGTGATTGAAAATATTTCATCTTCAACCGTTAATATCTGATCAGAGTGAACAGGATTTTTATTGTCATTGTCCACAATGTTCACACAATAATGTCCAGAGCTTGTAAAGTCTAGTTTGACCGGCTGGTTGAACATTACTGTGCTGTCATTTTCCATGTCCAGAACGGTCCCTGCCCTTTTTAATGATGTCTTACTCAAAAGCAGGGGGATGTTTACAGGTACCACTTCTGTTTCAATATTACACTTCATGTTGCCAATCTTTGCAGGAATCTTGACTCTTTTTCCTGAGTAAACTACTTTTCCATCTCCAAACTTGAAAGGCCTGTGACTTTCTGCTTCTGTTTCTTTCATCATCTTTATACTTTTCTTCTGTAACACAGTACTGTAGTTGTCAAGCCACTCTTGTCCACAGACTGTCCTAGTACAAGCAGTGTCTATTATTGCTGAGCCAAAACATTCGGTCATGAATATTTCTGCATCTGTCGGTGATTCTTTGGTGTACAGAGTAATATTACACTCTTAAATGTCAGTTTTCTCTTCTGTAATCTTAACACTCTCACCTTTATGCAGACAATCTTTGACCCAGTGATATGTACTTTGGCACACTGCACATTTCGATCGCCGTCCGTACTTATCTAGCGGGTTTGTACCGGGCTGTGGAGTTTTCTGATGAGTGCTTTACTGCCAGGACTTACTTTTTTGCTGTCGCTGCTCTGTCACAAACACGGACTCCTGGCTAATACTTTGTGCTGCCGCGCTCGTTTTTCCGCCAAATATTCTCTTCAGAGCGGACTTCATAGAGGCATAAGTTAAGTCAGTGCATGCAGTTAGAGCCAACTGCCTATCCATCATATCCAAACACGCAGTGTCCAAAAGCTTAAAAGCTAAAACTGCGTCGGGTAGCTCAATGTTGTACTTTTTCATCCGAGAACAGCGCTGTTCGAAATCAATAATATAGTCCGCCATGGACATGTTCGCCTCTTTCATAATCCGGTCAAAATCTGAGTATGCATCGTAGATCCTGTCCTTTTCCTCTTTAAGGAACAAAGCATCCAGTTTCGCTAACAAAGTGGTCATTCCAGTGTCTTTATTTAGATCATCTACCGGAATTTCCATCGCCGTATCCCGCGCCCTTCCTGATAGCGCCAGGGCGACGGCAAGAGCTTGTATTTTTCCTCCAAATCGGTAACTCTGGTCCAAATGTTGACTTCATTCTTCCAGCTTTCGTAAGGTTTTCCTTCTTCAAACGTTGGTGGAACCCTGTAGTTAGCAGCCATCCTCTGCTACCATTGATAGACCGAAAGATAACTTCACGTTTAGTTCAATAACATTTTTATTGAATCACCGCCATTCACCCGAACAACCAAAACAAAAAGTAACCGACTTCTTCGCTTCACCGAAGAGGGGAAAACACCCCACTCAACAGTGCCCCCTTACGGCAAGATATGCTGTTAACATAACACACAGGAGTAACAGTATTTGGTTCAATTTGTTTATTATAATAGAAGTCAAAGGTAACCATACAACATGAAATTAAATATTAAAAAAAAATGAAATGTGGTTCCTGGAGGCACCCGAAGTGGTTCCACACAGTGCCTAATATAAGAGTTCCTCAGGAAACCTGTGTGGTTCCTCAGAGAACCGGCCCATTTTAAAGGGTCCTAGAGGATCTACAGACGGTTCCGCCGGTGTGGCAAAGTGAAGAACCCCAAAAGGTTCCTCCAGGCACCTCTTATTTTTACAGTGTACGAGCTGTCATCTTGCCAACAACTTCTGGTTCTGACATGTTGTGTGCTTGTGTGTGTTCTGGACAACTTCCGGTTCCGCCCCTCATCTCTTCCAGTCCGCAGAAACAGACCCATCTGGAAAACACTCACGCCATGTCTGAGGAAAACAACCCCTACAATAATAAAGCTGGGTTGTAATAAGGATAGGCTATGGCAGAGTGTAAACACTGACTTTATAAAGACAAATGCAAATAACTATATTATACTGTTTCACGGTGACGCATTCACTGCATACAAGAGCTTAAACTTGACAATCTGGGCCTCAGGTCAGGAAGCAGACAGACTGGCTAAACCGACTGTCTGCTAGCGGCCTCGCATCACCAAGGTCAGATAAATCCCATCACATAGAGCCTCTTTCACCTAGCTATCATCATATAGAGACTGTGTCTGTTCCCCGAATTTGGAAATCCAAAAAACGTTTAAACCCATCTAAAGTTAAAAATTGAATTGATGTTCAACAAATAAAAAACAGCTATAATACAGATGAGCAAATGCTAAAGCTTGGGTTGCTGAATATTCGATCGCTTACTTCAAAAGCACTCATTGTTAATCTAGTTTTAAACTGGGAGAGCGAGTCTGAGCAACGAACAGTATCAGGAAGGCTATTCCAGAGTTTTGGAGCTAAATATGAAAACGCCCTCCCTCCTTTGGTGGACTTAGATATCCTAGGTATGACCAAAAGCCTCGAATTTAGTGATCTTAGGGACTGTTCGTTATTTATTTAAGGGGCCACCGGAGGAGTTTTGAGATCTGTTGTCAAAAAAGACATGACCCTCCCTTCGCCAGCAATAATTTTTTCTATGACCCTCCAAAATTATTGTGAAAAAAGGCATGACCCTCCCCGATAATTTATTGATTAGCCTAATTCTGTACTGGTTTGCGCTTGGCAAAGATGTTCAGATAGCCATTGTTTGTTTGTTTTTTAAACCATAAACTCTTGCTTTCTCATCTGGCTGTAACGATAGACCAAACCTACGATTCGGTTCGTATCACGATTTTTTATTTTAGATTTGAAAAAAAAAAATCATGTTTTCGGTGCTGATGCGGTGTGACTCGTTCAACATGTGGGTGGCGCTGCGAATAAAGCATCTAAAAGCTGTCACAAAGAACCGGCAAAAGTAATGATTATTAATATGTCGTCATATATAGCTAGACATTTTAATTGTTTTTAATAAACAAGTGTTTTCTGTGTCGACTGCAAAGATGAAGTTGACGATGCGTCGCGATCTTCTCAGAACGCGCCAGAGAGAAATGCACATTTCATAAGGAGAAAGCAGTCTGTTTTCTTTCGTTTTGAATTGTTCTGCATGTTTAAAAGTAGACATTACAAGCTTTCTATTCTCAGGTCTATGAGGCAAGTAGCATACCTTACGCTGAGTTTCGGTTCATTTATGAGACAAGAGTCCAGTTCACTCGCCCGCGCCTCCGTGTCATGATTATCTATTTTCTACTATATTTAGACTACTTCTTATTTATTAAATCCAGATGAAACATTGATTAAAATTAAGATAAAATTAATTAAAAAAACGAAATTCACTTTAAAGAAAGGCTTTGTGCTTTTTGTTTGAGGTCTCTGTGAAATTTTTAAAGTCGCTTCAGAGCAGTCATGTCCGTGCGTAATGGAGAACTGTCACGTCCATAACATTTTTTTTTTTTTTTTCACATAAATGCAAACACGAAAAATAAAATAAAAATAATATAAAATTAAATTTTCTGTGGAGGCCGATCTTTATTCACCCAGTGGGTATATATATTTTGGTTTGCACAGTGTAATTTATAGAATTACTAAAAAATATTTTGCCACCTAAAAGTTAAAGATTTTTTTGTGTCATGCACGTCACATGTGTATTTCCCTCATATTAAATATAAAACGCATGTGTAGACTGATATTTTTTTAATGTCTTGACTCCTTTCAGACGTTTCAAATAAATGCATTTTCTGAGAATTTTTATTTTAAGTTTTGACTGCAAATGTCACGTCCATTCACTGGAATCGCCCAATTTTAACGAATTTATCCTCAACTAGTTTTTGTGGTGTAGGTCTATGTATTTTATGTTAACTTAAATAATAGCCTACTATAGTGATTTAAAGATGTGGTAGCGCTGCGAAGATCGCGAGTCGTCAACTTCGTCTAGCCGACACTGACATAAAAAATAACTGTTTTATTAGTAAACAATTCAAATGTCTCCTGCTATATTGAACATATTTGCCTGTTCCTTACAAAACACTGACAGTGGGGTTTTTGACGTTTTTTTTTTTTTTTTTTTTTTTTTGAGCAGCTGCGGACAAATTATTTCGACACACAATATTAAGACATAATATATTAAGATATATTTCATGTATGTGAGGCGTATGCAGAGTTTCGTTAAGTTAGGATGAGATGCGCTCCTGTTTACGAGCAGTGCAAGTGACCACGCGGCGTATGATTGTGTTGTCTGCTATATTTGGTATTTGGCAATTGGTTGATAAAAAAAAAAAAAAAAAATTAATTAAGATACAATTTATACAAAACGAAATTCACTTAAAAAAATCGTTTCCTGCAAAACAAAACTTAATTAAGTGGTCAAAATCATGTCTGACCCGCTCCATGTCTCTCGATATTGCGTATACTCGTGTGTGCGGTTCACTTTTCATAATCAACATAGATGAAAAAATAACATTATTATATTTTAACAAAAATGAAACTAAATGAGCTTATTTAATGGTAACACAGTAGGCCTACAAACTCTGTATTTGTACAAATTGCTGCACATTCATTTAATTCAAAATTTTGCACACACAAGTTGAAAGGCATTTGTTTGTGCATGCAAAACATATCTGCAACATTTATCAAGTTCACTGATAATTATGCGTGCATTTATTAATTATTATCTTAATGAATAATGTAACAAGGACAAAGCATGTAAACTGTTTGTTTAGAATTTGGATCGATCATCACAAATAGATCCGAATGAAGAAACGTACAAAACCATAGGCTATAAAATGGGTGGGCCCGGACCTAAATGCCCACCCGGGCCCAATGGTAGCGCCGCGGCTGGTGGTAGCCCTACATCTTACACATCGTGGAAACAAAATAAGAATGGAAACTAAAATATGCAGTATCGCCCTACAGCGCACATTCTATCAGCAGTTCTGGCGCCTCAGTCCCAATACTGTTAAACTCGACGTACGTTCACATCACATGTTAATGCAGCGGTAGAGTTACACTCACAGGACACTGTGCACTTAACAAAAGTTCATTATTTGCTCGTGCTTTAAAGCTTTGCCGGGTAAACATTTCTTTGGCATTCTGTTCTGACATGATGCACTTTTTCTAAGCGCGAACTGACGCGCACACTGTCAAACAGCGCCAAACTGGATTTCTGTTGGGTCAGACCCATCTGATATCGAAGGGGGGCTGATAACGCGAGATCAACATGGAGCTAAATGGAAAAAACAGCACCAAACAAGCCACTTTGAAATGTTGCTGTTTTAATTAATATAAAAGTTGGGTGACCCTCCCCCTAGACTAAAAAAAGTTGGATGACCCTCCCCTCAACAAAGAATAAAAAGACATGACCCTCCCCTATTTTCCTCCGGTGGCCCCTTCCATAAATACCGAACGGTCCCTTAAAGAGCGCAATGGATTATAGGGTGATAGAAGATCGGTTAAATAGACTGGAGCTAAGCCGTTTAGGGCTTTATAAGTCAGTAGCAATACCTTGTAATTAATACGGAACTTTATAGGTAGCCAATGTAGTGATGATAAAATCGGTGTTATATGATCATATTTTCTTGACCTAGTAAGAACTCTAGCAGCGGCATTCTGGACTAACTGTAGCTTGTTTATTGAGGATGCAGGACAACCTGCTAATAAAGCATTACAGTAATCTAGTCTCGAGGTCATGAATGCATGAACTAACTTTTCTGCATCAGAAACTGATAGCATATTACGTAGCTTAGCAATGTTTCTAAGGTGGAAAAAGGCTGTTCTTGTAACATATGAAATATGATTTTCAAAAGACTTGGTTGCAGTCTAGTATAACACCCATGGCCCGGTTCCCCAAAACGTTCTTATCGCTAAGTAGTTCTTAACCTATTCCTTAACCTCTCTCTTAACGTTATGGCACGATTCCCGACACTTTCGTACGCTAAGTATATCTTCTGCAAGTCACACTTTCGTAAGGTTGGTCTGGACCACTCTTAGCTTTACCTTATCACTGTTGCAGGTCTATATGAATATAATTCTGAAGTTTGAATATACCCAGACAGTATTCAATTAGGCTAATTCAAGTGTTTTCATGCAAAGAATAAAATTGTCATTACACTGATCGTTGTTAGATTTTAAATGATATTATTATACAATATTATTAATTTAATTAAAAAGCGCTTTAAAGGCCAGTGAAAGCATAGGCTACTGTCAGTTAAGTCCTATTTGGACGCTAATATTGTTTCTCAGGGCTTGTATGGTATTTTAAACATTTACAGGGGTAAGTCAGTGATTTTAGTGCCGTCCGAATCCATAATGTGGCGAGCACGACGAGGTCGAGGGCTGTGGGAGGACGGCGCGAGGCCGGTGGCGTGATTGATAATGAGCGACACGTGCGCGACGCACCGGTCTCGCATCTCTCACGGAGGAGCGGAAGCATAAAGGAGGAGCGACGACAGTGAAGAGCGAGAGAGGAACAGGCCTGTGTTTTAGTTGATGTTCTGTGTTTTCTGTGTTTCTGCTTTTACTTTCATTTTGTATTTGTTTTATTTTTGTCATTAAAAGTCTTTAAATGTTCGCCGGTTCCCGCCTCCTTCTATCAGTGTTTTTTTTCACCCAACCCGCGTAAAAATCCCTGGCCAAATTAGTACCTACTGTTTTTTGCCAAACAGGTCGTGTGGTAATTTAATTGCCGTCTGAATCCACATCTCTGAGTTTACAAGAAGAGATTCAAAATTCATTATTTAAATCCTTTTTGATCACTGCCGAGCACCGTACGCAAGATGTAAACTTTTATTACTGAAATGCTGGAAAGTATTTATAAGAACAATATTTCATCGCAGCTCCACCTCAGCGAACAAAAATGGGAAAGAGAAATTTTTGAAAAGGTTATTGTGGCACCAATATATGTTACAATTGTAAAATATGTAGGCTAGGCTATTATATAGTTTGGATAATTTTTTATAATTTCCAATAGTCTTAATAAATGTAATTTCAACTATTTCTGAAGTGCTTCTTTATTAAAGAACACCACTTTCTCACATAAACAGCCTCTGCACGAGAGAATAATTGATTCTCGAGTCATCGATATCAACCAATTCAGCACCATCGCCACGGACAGCACCCGGTAACGTCGCACGTAAGAAGGTATATCTTAAGCAGCTTTCTAAGGTATAGTTCGGGGAACACACTTAGGAACATAAACAATTTTGGTAAGACATATCTTTCGAGTCTTCTTAGCGCGCTAAGAGTGAGCGTTATCAGGGAACCGGGCCCAGGTCTTGTAGAGGATAAAGTAACAGGACATCCTACTATGTTAAAGTTGTATTGTGAGAGGTTTTGTGGGCAGTTTTTTGAACCGATAACTATTACCTCTGTCTTGTCTGGATTTAATAAAAGAAAATTACGCGTCATCCAATCTTTTATATCTTTAACACACTCTGTCAGTTTGGATAATTTAGCGTTTTCATCTGGCCGTGATGAAATATAGATTTGAGTGTCATCAGCATAACAATGGAAACTAATTCCATAGAGTGAATTTACACCTTTGCCATTAACATGTTTATAAATAACTGAAAAAAGCACAAATGTCAGGGCATGTCAGAACATCTCAAGGACCCCAAAAACAGCTTAGACCCCAGAGGGTTAAAAAAATAAACAGGAGACAAACAAAAGAACCTCAAAGCATATCACTGAGAACAGAATTTACTGAAAACAGTGCACTTGAACAGTTCACTCGAGACGGTTCACTCCAGGCAGTTCACTCGAGACGGTTCACTCCAGGCAGTTCACTCGAGACGGTTCACTCCAGGCAGTTCACTCGAGACGGTTCACTCAAGACGGTTCACTCGAGACATAACACTCAAAATAGAAAACACTCAAATCAGAAAACACTCAAGACAGAACTCAAAACACAGAACACTCAAAACAGAACACTCGGGACGGTTTACTTGAGGCAGTTCACTTGATAAGTTATAGCAGTATATATATACAGTATATATATATATATATATATATATCAACTTTAATCAAGACACAGAGGTCCATAGAGACAACACAGTACAGATATATGTAGCCTACATGTGCACTGTTTAACAGATTGCTTGAACTTATGCCTGCCTTCAAGATGCTGGGAAAAATTGTAAGCTGATACGAGATGCATTGGATATTGTGCAAGAAGTGACTCACTTGATCAAACAGTCTCCAAAACGAAACCATGCATTAAAAAATGAAATGAGACCCAACATTCAAAACCTGAGAACCCTCTGTCCAACGTGATGGACTGTACGCACTGCTGCAGTGATATCAATCAGACAACTATTCTGTTCTGGTAACCCTAATGACAGAAATCACAGAAGAATCCCATGATGAATGCGGTAGGAAAGCTGCAGGCATTTTGGTCCACCTACAAAGATTTACCACGTGTTTCTGTGGTAAATAACTGGACTAATAAATAAGAACTGATAAGAATGTAAATGTGCCTTGAAATGCAATGTAAGTCGCTTTGGATAAAAGCATCTGCCAAATGCATAAATGTAAATGATTCGGTCTGTCTCTTGTTATCCAGTTATCCAAGATATTACAAACAACTGACATGACACTACAAGATGCTCAAACTGCAGTTACGATCACACAAAGTTTTATTCAACAGCAAAGGTCTCATGATCCATTTCAAGCTTTTATTTACATCAGTGACAGAGGCCTCCAAGGATTTGACTGACTCTCCCAGGTTGCCATGGCAACAGAAATTGCCCCAAAAATTTGCCGGAAACAACGAGCATGAATTTCAAAGTCCTTCAGAATATTACACACAACAGTATTTTGAAGTCTTTGACTTAATGAATTGCAAACTTGGTTGTTGTTTTGATCAGAAAGACTTTAAGGTACTGGTGGACTTGGAGAAACACCTTTTCACAGCTTCTTCTGGGGAAGAGGTGACTCTCCAGCCTTCTATAACGTCTTTGTATGCGGTGGATTTTGACTTTGGAATTGATGTGCAGTTGAGCATGTTGCCAGACATTATCAAGACATCATTCAAGATAAGTCTGGCATATCAGTAGGATTCATCAGAGAGGCTATGAATACCATTGCTGGTTCAAAAACATTACTATCAGAAGTGCAAAAACTACTGAAACTGTTTTTCACAATTCCTGTTACAACAGCATCAGCTGAAAGATCATTCTCTCACAGAGAAGCTTCGGAAGCATAAAAGGAGGAGCAACGACAATGAAAGACGAGAAAGGACCAGGGGCCTCATGTATAAATCTTGCGTACGCACAAAAACTTTGCGTACGCCAGCTTTCACGCTCACGGTTGGTTGTACTAACAGTGAAATTAACGCGAGAATGTGCGTTCCTCCACGCCAATTTCATGTCTGGCATATACGTACATTTCTCATTGTTTTGTCCGTTGGCGACTCTTACAGGCAATGAAGTGAAGTTGCAAACATTACACAACGAATTGTTCTACAAGTCTATCGCACCATCAACCGTGGGAAGCATTGCTATTAATTTGCAATTTATAAAATAATTGACATATATTGTCACACGAGCCTTATGGGAATATTCTAGACTGGGGGGGGGCGTTGTGCTCGTGCATGTGCGCTCAATTTTACGTTAATTGGTATGTACAAAGAGAATATGCGTGGGATCCTTTGTACGCAGAGATTCATACATCTGGGTTTTTTTGTGCGTATGCACATTTACAGCTTTGTCCGTACGCAATGTTTTAGTATGAATTCAACGCAAGTCTTTGTACATGAGGCCCCTGGCCTGGACTTTACGTTGTGTTTTGTTTATGTTTTACTATGTGTGTGTGGCAGTCGTCAGTGAGGGGCTGCTGGCTTTACTTTCATCGTGCGTTTATTTATTTTATGATTATTAAAGATAAAGACGGAACAGTGTCAGATATTTACATGTCACTATGTTTCGAAATATCTATATATTTGACAACACTACCATGAAGTAACCCTCATTTCATAAATCACTCAAGAGCTCATGAGAGCTTTCATGAGCTCCTTCATTGTGCGGTTATGATCAACTCTCCTGAATCTGCTGCAGTGGGTGCTTTTTCAGTCCAAATATCAGGGTTTTTATTGGTCCGTTTGCGAACGGATATCTGACTACCGAAATGACGCTCAAAGATTTGAATATGTATTCAAATAGTTGGTGTACTCAGTAACAGATTGTGATTTTACAAGTAGTGACGTAGATTACTTAGCTTAATTTGTAGGCTACTCAAGTACAAGTAAAATTACAGATTTAAAAATATCCTCCTAAAAGTACAAGTAACCCCCCCCCCCCCCCCAAAAAAAAACCGACATAATTACAGTGACGTGAGTAGTTGTAATTCGTTACTTTCACCCCTGATCGTCATATCTGTAAAGAGAGAAAAGTGAGAGGCTACTTTGACACGTGTCTGGTGTGGAAGTGGCAGAGGTTAGTTTCACAATGAGTGAGAAAGGTTGGCAAAGAGCAGATACATCTCTAATCTCTAAGCTCGTAAATAAAACCAGAATCAACATTAGCTTGGCTTTTCGGAGATGGCAACAACTGAAGGAAATGCTGTATGAGCAACACAACCAAAACAAAGTTATTCCACAAAATGCATGCAGCTTTGTTGTTCAACCGCTAGAGGACCAAAAGTAACACTACATTTTACAATTTACATTAACATTTACTTTAAATGGTTTAAATACTTTAAATGGTAGAAATTTCCTGAAGTCAGTGCAGTTGAACAACTAAACAATGCATGTTTTTAAAATCTTTATAGAATGAGGATGGGAAGGAACTAATCATTAGGAAAATGTCATGGTTCTGTGGGTTCTTCTAACATACAAATATTCCAGTGTCTCATTTCAATGAAGTGTGAGATTTCCATGATGTGGAAAAGAAATGTCTCATTATTTGGAATGACAAAAATGAAGCAGTCCTCTTTGAGAAAGAAATGATGACTGTATGATAGCTGATGATCACCATGTTTCCTCAATTTCCTTCAAGACAGGTGTAAACAGCTCTATCATGACATCATCATTACGAGAGATTTTCTTCATGAGGTCTCTTGTCTTCAGCACTAACCGTCGTTTATCCCCGTTTTAGCATTAGTTTTGCTAGATCAACTCTGTCTGTTCCTTGCAATGAACTCTTGGTTATTCTGTATTTGTCATTATAGCACATGTAGTATTTCATTTTCTTCAATTCATCATCAGAAAGCTCACACAAGATATCAAGAAGAGTGTCACTCCAGTTGCGTAGAGCTGAGCCTGAGAAAATGTGATCATATGAGAAGAAATTATATATTAATTTGCATAAATACGATTGGATCATTATTGTAGTCATTATTATGTTTCAAGCATTTTATATGTTCGGCAAGACCAAAAATTGATGCACCTCTTGATGGAAATAAATGTTGTGATGTTATTTCTCTCAAGAGGTGCATACATTTTTGGTTTAAGATCTTGTACTGACAATGCAAGAGTGGAGCACTCTGTAAAGTCTCCCAAATACATCCCAAAGACTTGCAATGAATTTAAGGTTTGGAATTTAAGGTAAGGTGTCAATTCATGGGTGAAACTGATTCTCCATTGTCCCTCCCATTCAGTCTTTCACAATTTGAGATACGTAAAAAATAAAGAAGCAGATGCATCACATATTTGGTTTTGCATAAGTCTGCATATGCATATGATCGCTACATATTTGTGCACTGTAAACAAAACAAAAAATCAGTCAATCATGGCAACATATGTTTAAACTTTTTTTGTTTAAAGTTCTTTGAGATTCAACTCGATTTAAGTAAGTTTGATATAATTTAAGTTGAAATGACTTGTACAGTAAATTTGATTATACTTAAAAATTTAAGACATCAACTGATCTTAAAATGAACTGATCTTTTTTACAATGTATATCTCCAATGGAAATGAATGACTTCCAGTCTATTTGATGGAAATATTGAAAAGGTGGCTGAAGGGTTTTCCACGCTATCTCTCCTTTATCCGATAATCATGAATGTGTGATTACTGCATCAGGGGCGCCGCCAGGAAATTTGGGCCCCATGACAAAAAAATCTATTTGGACCCCCTTTGCGCAGCTGTTGTCACCACATCTCTAGGACCTAACTGTCCCATCAAAAGCTTTACATAACTCTAATCAAAGGCTTGCAACTGTCTTGCTTCTTGTAGTTCAATACTAGTACTAGCACAATTTACTGCTGGTGATTTGTAAATGCATGTCTGCATACAGTATGTGTAACGATCACCAGCTGGAGTGCCTCTGAGAGTCACCAGAGGGCACTCCACACCAGACTGATCACTTCACAAAACTACAATTCCCATAATGCTTCATACCTGGGACTGATTGCGCACTCACCTGCATCTCATTCAGACACTCCATATAAACCACACTCAAACAGAAGATCACTGTGAAGTATTGCCACGCCACGGCCTGTAATTTCTGAGTGTTTACCCTATCCTACTGATCTAGTTGCCGACCTCGGATTGTTATCTCAATTCTGCCTGCTTGCTGCCTGTCTTGACTTGCCTTTGGATTATTGTCTCTTGCTGCCTGCCCTGATCTTCTGCCTGTTACCTGACTACTCTCTCTGTGTTGATCTCTGATTTCCCTGTTTGCTGTTCTCTGACCCCTGCCTGTTTGACGTCCCTTCAATAAAAGCTGCAAATGGATCCTTCTGCGTCCTCCAATTCATAACAGTATGCAGTTCACTATTTGATGCAAGATTAAAAGCCACCATAAAAATGTCCTTAAGGCAATCCTTTACAGTCTCAATGTATTTTTATTGTAAAATTAATGACAGATTTAAAAAAAAAAGAAAAAAGAAAAAACCTAAATATATATTAACTTTTTAATTAAAATGAATTAACATCATCTCAAAACATTTTTTACATTAAGATTTTTTAACTTAACTGCACATTATATATGCCAACAACAAAATAGTTGACGTGTAGGGAAAGGAATTTCCACATCAGGGTTATTATGGTGCTACAAAACAGATCAAGTGATCACTAAATCAATAGGTTTTGAGGTTTGGAATGATGGGAATAATTAAAGTCTGTGATCTGAAACGCAGGTATCAAGCGCAAGTAACTTTGTGGGCGGGTCTTGGCGCTGTTGCTATTTTCCCGGCGGGATAAATTACTCTTGCACCCGACGCAATCTAAAATGTGTTGGTCTGAAGTAGCTTCATTATTCATAGGTGTGGTTTGGGCGTAACGTGAAATAAACCAATCAGAGCGTCATCTCACATTCCCTTTAAGAGCAGGTGTGCTTGTTCCATGGCGGATTGCTATTATAACGGCGGATTTGCAGGAGCGGTTCACAGCCGAGGAGACCGACGTTCTCGTCACGGCCATAAAACACAGAGAAGTGACGTTGGGGATGGAGAAACACACCCAGATTAGCTTCGGTTAAACAGGCGTATAATCATTTGGGTAAATGTGTAAGCTAGATTTATGTTTTTATAATAAACTGTCTATCTATCTATCTATCTATTGTAATAATGTATGATTTGCAAAAATGAGAACTGCTGCTTCTGTGTAGATCAGAGAATCAAAGTGTATGTGCGTTGTGCACACGCTACATTGATTATGGCCAAGCATGCGCAACGCGCCACTGACTTTAGACTAGGTTTTTCCTGGTCAGTGGCGGAATTGTTTTTTAAACCTGCAAAATAGCACCAGGGAATGTTTGCGCCGGAACACGCCTCCTCTTTCCTCGCTTCGCTGAACCGCCCCGGGGAGCGCAAGTGTATTCCCTAGTTTACCGACGTGCGTCTGTGGAGGAAAAAGTCCGCTGTGCGCGGGTGCAAAATAGGAATGATACATGCGTCGGTGTACAAAGTCAATTGCGCTGGGTGCAAGATAGGGCCCTGTATCTATAGATGTCATTTAATGGCCAAAATTCAGTCTAAATGAATGCATCAAACTGGATTATTTTAATATTGTCTGTTACTTACATGCAGGTTTGAGGTAAGCTAACTGCATCCAGTACAGACAGGAGGTTGTTGTTGTTTTATGTCATAATGGTCATTATGTGAGAAAATAATTTGTGTTTGATTTCTGTCATTAATAAATTTTTCATTTTCTTTTTTGTTATGGTAAAAAGAGCAAGAGAGACAGTCAGAGAACCCCACACAGACTCCCTGGAATGATGCTAAGTCATTACCACAGTGTTGCTCACCTTCTTCACTGGGACAGGGAGGGGTGCAGTTATGGGGAGACTGGGGTGCTGCTGACTCCTCTGTTGTTAAGTCTGCTAAAAGGGGCAGGGACAATGATTTAATATGGATATCTTCCTAAACTTTTCCCTGCACTGATTAAATGTTGATGAAATGTAGGCTAACACTAGCCTGCAGCTAGCTAGCTTATTTCACTATGGACAACAGTTTAATACCACTCACAGACTAAAGGCTACCCACCTTTCTTGGTGAAAAACTGGGTTACAGATTGACACCCTTTCTTTTGTCTTCCCTCTCTCTTTTCTCTCTTTCCTTTTTTGAAAACCAGATTTTCTTTTACAATGCAACATTGTGGTCTATGTGTTTCTGGCGCATCGACTGACTGTCTGCAACTTAAACCAAATAGTATAGAAGTATCAAGAGGCAAAACTTCATTGCACTTTTGACAACAATCGCTAGATGGCGCTGCTGTCGCCATTTTGGACTGAATACCGTTAGCAGCACAACTACCGTATACAGCATTAACATTATGTCTGGAAATAATTGGAAACAAAGAAAACAGTGTTCTGCCATCAACTGCAACGACTACCAGTGTACAACCAATCAACTAGCATTTCATAGATTCCCCAAAGGTCCAGAGAGGTAAAGTAGAAAAGGTTTTCATTAACGTTAAAGTGAGCTAACGTCAACGATAACAGGTGCTGTAACGTTAATGTAAGCTATCCCATAATCGCAGTAACAGTTTGCTAACGTTATGTATTTGGTCGAAATTGAGTCAAGACTCGAAATGGGCTTTTTAAATCGCATATTTTAAGATATGAACACCTAACCTGGCAGATTACCTCTTTATTAATTCATTGTTGTCACTAAATTAACCCTTTAACTATTTTTTCCCCCCGCATAAACATGGAAATTAGGGGTGTAAAAATTAATCGTTTCTACGATGCATCGCGATGCAGACGA
Organism: Squalius cephalus; assembly: GCF_949319135.1. NCBI lineage: Eukaryota > Metazoa > Chordata > Actinopteri > Cypriniformes > Leuciscidae > Squalius > Squalius cephalus. Next base: position 35,143 of record NW_027645800.1, read on the forward strand.
GGACGATTCGGTATCGGTTCAGTAATAGACCATAACCGATTATAAATGTACTGACGCTTTTCTGACGTCATTTGTTGCGGTAGCATACAATGGCACAGGTAGGCGAGACGCGAGTGCGAGTAATTAAAAATGCTCCAACTACTTTAAAAGCCTACATCTGGGCACATTTCGCCTTTTATGAACAACCTGGTAAGCACGACCTGCAGAAGACACACGCTGTGTGCGCTCATGTCACGCACAAATAGAATAAACCACGTTAGCCGTTTTCACCCCGAGCTGTTAACGCCTGGCAGAGTCTGACTGCTTTAGAGTAAGCGGATGAGCTCCAACGCCGAATCCGCAGCCAAAAATAAATCATCCACCCGCCCCAATAATTTTCCCGATGGTCAAATTTACAATTATTCTGTGTTACGCGTGATTATAAATGGATGATCGTCACCTTCAACAGCGGATTCGGCGACGGTTGATGAGCGCATCTTTAAATGGTAACATAATACACCAATTAATGAGCGCTGCTTTTAAATGAACATTTCTTTAAAACAAAATTTATTTGACAGATTTTCCTTTTCTTAATGGCATAAACAAGCTTTACTCCCTTGAAACTTAAACTGTCTGGAATGTCACTGTTTCTGTCACTGCGACTTCCCGAACAGGCGAGCACACGCACAGACGCGCACACATCACTTTTGAAGTAAAATTTCAAATTGAGGATGCAGTGCATCGCAATGCATCGTGATATCGAATTGAACTGAATCGATGACATGATAATCGTAATCGAACCGAACCGTGAGACCAGTGTCGGTTCACACCCCTAATGGAAATCACTCCAAACTTAAATGGTTGTAATTCAAGAATGCTTTGGAATATAGACTTGTTTTAAAGAAGATATTTGCCAGATTATTGTTGAAGTGAAATAAATTATGAAAGTTAAACAGAAAAAAAGTTATATAAGTTATATAAGTTTGAGTTTATTAATGTACAAATTTAAAAATAAAATAATTTATATAAAATATATATATTGCAAAATATATTTTGCTCTATAACTGCAAGAAAATGAAAGCAAAAAATCTGAACAAGTTGTGTTCCACATTTTAATTTGATATGTTGATATATCTCTCGCTCCCTCACCCTTTCTGCCGTGTGCTCTACACGGTTTGGAGCTGCGCGCTCTTGCTCGCTCGCTCTAGATTCCGGGAGATTTTAGCTAATTTGTGGGCATCAGGGAGCTGCTATCAATATGCGGGAGACTTGGGATGTCTGCTATAGAGATATTAAAAACTAGAAACTACTATTTAGTTCCCTTAACCGCTTTTGAATTAGAACCGGTATCGTTCAATTCTATGACAGCTGTGTTGTGTTCAGTCCAAGATGGCGGAGCTGCAGCTCTGCGCATGGGTGCATTTGTTGCAATGGAACGTTCTACTGAGTTTCGCCTCTTGGTCCTTCTAACACCGCGCACGCTAAGGCAGGACCAAACCATTTCATGCAGATACAGGGGTGTGGTCGGTCAATATAAATGTTTACTTTTTGGTCAATGGGGATATTTAACTTGTATTGCCAAAATAAGTAAAATCAAAGACATCATTCATTTTATCATTATTTAAAATATACACAATGGTGATGGTTTATATAGTGTATAACATAATACAGTTTTTAAATTTAATAATAGTTTTTCCTATTTGTTGGGGCCCCTGTCAGTCAGGGGCCCTTGGAATTGTCCTAACTTCCCCCCCTATATGCGCCGATGTACTGCATTAATCAATTAACATACTTTTGAACAATTACATTTGAATTATCTTCATACTTACCATTTGAAGAAAGATTATATAATTGCATTTCAGTGGGTTCATCTTTCCTCTTTGTGACGTCTTGACTGAGTTTACTACGATAGCCTACATGTGCCTCATCATGTGTTCTCCAATCTCTATCTTTTTCTCGCAGCATTTGTATCTCTTTTCTCAATTCTTTTATCTCAGTATCCTTTTCTTTGTTTTCCATAAGACGTTTTTCTTCCAGTTCTGCAAATCTTCTTTGTAGGACAATCAGGGCAGGATCTTGAGTTCTTGCATTTATTGATTGTAACCTCTCTATCTCCCTCTCTTTTTCCCGAATGATGGATTTTAGTCTTTCAATCTCTGCAAGCTTTGACTCTTTAATAAAGCCATTATTTTGTATTAAGGCGATTTTATGTTTGACCCTCTTAACAAGATCTTTCAAGTATGACAGTAATTTCTCAACCTTTATCTGATCATTAGGTTTAAAACAACATGCTGGATTCTTCTCGATAATGAGATCTTCAATTGTCTCAGTAATCTGTTTGCAGTTGTTTTTTTGGATGACAAAATATCTTTGTCCACATTTGTCAATTAAAGGCTGAAGCCGCTGACGTCTGATATAATCCTCAATGGTGTAACCATCCAGTTTTTCTCCATGTGTGAAGATCACTATAGTATGATCCCACAGCTGAACAGTAAGAAAATTCTCTAGGGTGCTGATGGTCGACTCCGGCAGTTTAGAGTTCACTTTAAGAGCCAAGAGGACCGCGTGATGGCCAGTATCATATAAGGACTGCACACAGTGAACAATTTCACTTCTGGTTTTCTGTGGACTATGCAAATCTTCTTTCCAGCCTGGAGTGCGAGTCAGATGGATCAGTCTTCCTGATACTATACGAGTCTCCTTAATGTCGACATGTTTACGAACATTCCAGCATGTGAAGACTTTTTTCCTAAAGATAGCATTACCAATGGAGTTTTTTCCAACATCATGACTTCCAATTAGCACAAGTTTAAGCTCCTCAAAAACAGGCTTATTTTCTGAAAAAGAAAGTATATGCAGTGTATTTGTTTTGTGAGTAATATTTTGATAGATTAAAAGTGCTATTACTAAAAATATGTTAAGCAAAATATCTTTACAAACACACACACACACACGCACATACACACACACACGCACACAGGTCTGGGTCAATATGTCTGGATGTAATTTGTATTGCAAAGACATTTCTTAAATAATAATAAATCTAAATACACTTTCATAATCTCACCTTCATCATCCTCTAACAAGTGCACCTTATCCTCTCGTGCTAAAAAAATATTTATAAAATGTATAAATTATCATTCAGTATAGACACTCAAATCAAAGATTCACAGGGAAATATTTATTGTTATAAAGATATAAAGCCTGTATATTTATTTAGAACACACAACTTACATGTTTTATTTCCCATTTGTCATGTTTCAGTCAGGGTCTCGATTGCTTCAGTTCATACATTTCCTAATACATTTTTTTTTTAGAATCAAGGATTATAGAAATATCAGAGCTGAAAATATTTCTTCTATTTCTGAAAATATTATCCCCATACAGGGATACTCCACTTTAAATGATGAAAATGAAAATTCTGTCATCATATACTCACCCTCATGTTGTTTCAAACCTGTATGAATTTCTTTCTTCTGCTGAACAGAAAGGAAGATATTTAGAAGAATGTCAGTAACCAGACAGTTTCTGGTCTCATTGACTTCCATAGTATATATTTTTCCTACTATGGAAGTCAATGCATTTGACCATTCCAAAGCATTTGTGCGTGTGAGCGCACTGCAATGATGAGACCACCTTGGTAGATTACTGTGGATCTTAAGTGCTCGGTAATATAGTCGTGCTATTGGTTCAGTAATGTCCTTAGTGGTTAAAGACCAGATTGGAAGACAGTACATTGTTGAGAACACAATGGCATGCAAGGTTTCAGAGACTGAAAAGGAAAGATAGGATCTAATCTTATTATACACATAGAGTTTCTGATTCAAATTTTTTGTTAATTTAGAATTGTCTTTCCGATATGTAAGGTGTGAATAAAGTAGCAAACCATGGTAGTTGTACAGTAGGTTTTTGTGACAACAAGATCTTGATTTGCAAAAGTAATAAAATCAGTAAAAGAAAAACTTTTTCTTGGTGAATGAAAATACATACATTCAGTTTTCTTTACATTGATGGTCAGATGATTCTTTGTCAACCAATCATGTATGAGGTGAAGATCAGATGATAGTTTGGAATTTATGACATTAGGATTTGCATCAGAGAGAAAAATCACAGTATTATCAGCGTACAGTAAACATTTTGAGTGTTTACACACTCGAGGAAAATCGTTGATGTATAAAAGAAATAATAAGGGTCCAAGAATACTGCCTTGCGGAACACCCATGTCACAAGCTAAAGGTTGGGATATAACATGATTAATTTTGACAGTCTGCAACCTGTTCGTCAAATAAGAAGAGAGCATTTCTATCACAGATGGAGACAATTCAAATGAGTGAAGTTTGTTTAGCAAGATCTGGTAGTTCACTGTGTCGAAGGCTTTACGGAAATCACTAAAAATAGCTCCAGCAATGTGACCTTTGTTAAGATATCACATATTTGTTCAGTGAAGAGTAACGCCGACATGGTTGATCTCTTAGCACGAAAACCTGTTGACAATCACTGAGCCAGTTATTAGTTTCAAGGTAAGAACTTAGCTGGTTATGCAATACTTTTTCCAGCAACTTAGACATTGCTGGAAGTATTGCAATAGGTCTGTAATTTGAAACAAGGGTGTGATCATCAGATTTAAAAATTGGAGTAATTTGTGCTGTTTTCCGGTTAGAAGGGAAGATAGAAAGCCTGATACAAAGATTGGTTAAATGCAGACAGAGAGGTATAAGGCTTTAAAAATAAGGTATTTAACCCTCTGGGGTCCTTCGGGTCCAAATGGACCCGAAGCGTTTAAATAAAAAAATGTAAAAAATCATAGCTTCATCGGAATGGTCCGAAATTTGGTGACTTTGTTGGTACTTGGTATATGAACACCCAAAAAAATTGGGGACAGGATTTGAATAGTCTAAGTGGTTGTAAAAAAAATAGTCACACTCAGGACCTTCGGGTCCAAATGGACCCGCCATAGGAAATGAATGGGAAATTGGCAAAAATGTGACAATACAGAGTTTTTTTGTGCGTACAATCTACAAATCAGCCACGATCCAGAAAAAAAGCACACAACAGTGAAGGGGTTAATCTATAAAACATCAAGAGTGCAAAACAGACACATCCACACACACACACACACACACACACACAAACACACTTTTATACACATACACACTAATAAATTCAGATTACAAAGATCTGTTTAGAATTTTTAAAAATCACACCTTCATCGTAATGTTACGAAACTAGGTGACTTTTATGGTATTAGGTATGTGAACACACAAAAAATATTGAGGTCATGATCCAAGCATGCTAAGTGGTCATCACACTTCTGCTCTTTGGTTAAAAATGACCCCCATAGGAAATGAATGGGAAATTGTCAAAAATATGAAAACACAGTTTTTTTTTTGTGCATACAATCTACAAATCAGCCAGGATGCAGAAAAAAAGGACTCAACAGTGAAGGGGTGAATCTCTAAAACATCAAGAGTGCAAAACAGACAAATCCACACACACACACACACACACACACACACACACAAACACACTTTTATACACATACACACTAATAAATTCAGATTACAAAAATCTGTTTTGAATTTTTAAAAAGCACAGCTTCATTGGAATGTTACGAAACTAGGTGACTTTTATGGTATTAGGTATGTGAACACACAAAAAATATTGAGGTCATGATCCAAGCATGCTAAGTGGTCATCACACTTCTGCTCTTTGGTCAAAAATGACCCCCATAGGAAATGAATGGGAAATTGTCAAAAATATGAAAACACAGAGTTTTTTTGTGCATACAATCTACAAATCAGCCAGGATGCAGAAAAAAAGGACTCAACAGTGAAGGGGTGAATCTCTAAAACATCAAGAGTACAAAACAGACTAAATCTGTTCAGGCAAAAATCACTAGATTCGCAAGCCTTTCTACAGAGAGCTGTAAATCCACTAGTGGTAAAAATGTGCTATTGCGTGATAAAAATGCTCAGTGTGTCCACCAGTTGGCGCCCATCTCATTTAAAAAATTGCTTTCATGAGGCCTAGGCTTGACTCTAAAATGAAATACAGCTTTAATAAAAATAAAATAAAAATTATGTATATATAAAAAAATTCTATTATATTCAATGGGAAAAAATGGGTCATAATTATTGCATAAATATTAATTATAAATTATAAAATTATCTCAAAACACCAAAAAGTAAAAAAGAAAAAATATTATAAAAAACAAGTAAAAAAAAAAAAATTATGATTTCTTTTTATATATATTAATTCCGCCCTCCGGTTCCATTTGGACCCGAAGGTCCCAAGTGTGACTGTTAAACGAAGGACCCCAGAGGGTTAAACCATAAATATCACGGGCATGGGAATTTTTGAGCAGGTGTAATGTTTGTATCACCTCGTTCTGTGAGATCTCAGAAAATGAGAACTGATCAGATGTTGAAGAAAGAACACGTGAGGACAAAGAGGGAATGGCAAAATGCATAGCCAATTCTTTAACAGATGATACAAAATAATCATTAAAAGCACTTGCAACTTTTAAAGTGGAGTATTCCTTTAAGTAGAAAAGAGACATGCTTGTCAAGATATTTTTGCTTTCAAAATGCAGTCTTTCAATTTATCAAATCATATAAATGAATCATTCATGAATCATATAAAGTAAATTAAACTTGCAGATATTAAAAGTAAGACAACAGAATTATATTTACCTACATTAGCTTTCCGTCGAAGTGAGTTTGAGCTGCTGTTTGTGTATGTTTTCACAAAACAGGAAGCATCACAGATTGCTGAAGGAAAGTTCCCCCTTATGTCAGCAAACTGATGAGAGATTGGATAACATCTAAAAGTCTTTGAGAAGTATTATATATGGATTAAATCTATTAATACCAATAGGCTAGCAGTGAATTGGAGATTACTTTATCGTCTGTTTGTTCATGTCTGTAAAGAAACCCCATTGCACACCACCCATCTCTCTCTTTCCTGTGTTCTTCTCAGTCACGTGACTCATTCTACAGACAGAAATAGTAACAATAGACCTAGACAGAGGAAGAGATCATGTTTTATATCCTCAGCGTGTAACCTTTATAACCTTTGTGTCATGACGTGACACAAAATATTTCACCATAACTTTTGCCCATTCATTGTTTTACTCATAATATTTAAAGGTCCCATATTGTACACCTTTCTGAAGTTTTATTTTAGGTTTTGATGTCCTTAAGAATATATATTTGCGGTATAAGTATAGACCATCTCAATATATTTTTACAGCTCCTTTCTCTATGGAAGACCAAACCTGCAGAAATTAAAAATGAATAAATACATAAAAAAATATGCAAAGAAATGTAAAACAAAACAAAAATAAATGACTATTTATACTTTTATTTCCCTATTTATGTATAACTATATATTTTTCCACATTTATTTTTTAATATATTTATTTCCACTTTAATTTATTTCCACATGTATTTATGTATATATGTATTTATGTCTACATTTATTTATTTATACATTTATTCATTTATAAATGTATTTATTCATGTATTGCTCTGTATGCTAATGAGGGGGCGTGTTTTACCTCAGACATAGCAGTCCAGCTCAGAGTGGTAGTGCTGAAGCTTTGAGGCCACAGTGACACCTTGTGGTGTGACCAAACAATACGCAAGAGGTTTGTGGACGTGACTTTATTGGTCACGCAGGAAATAAATTACTTGGAGATGGGCAATATGGCCAAAATCTTATATCACGGTTTATGTCCTTTAATATCACCCTAACTATAGGTTTACCATACATAGGCCTACTCTTTATTCCAGACATGATGTAAAACATCAGCTGGTCGGGATTTCTCAAATGTCTGGGCACAAATGAACAGAATCCGCTGATAACAGACACTTTGACACGGAAGTGCATCAAATTATCCACTATTAACCACATTTTATGCCATGCATTGTAGATCTGTACACAGAAGCAAACTGCATTTTTAATGTATCTTCCAAAGCCAATGTTGACAGCAACAGAAACAAACTTTCCCATAAAGAGGTGATATTTCCACTATAAACTGATTTCCTGGGGCATTTTTTAAAACATTATCAAATAGTAGGCTATATGCATTTTCATGTAGCCTATAAGTTCTTAATTTTAACTGATCAATTCAGTTAATAAGGCACTACTATAGGCCTGTTACTAGTGTGGGAGGAGACTGGCCAAAAATCAGTTTCAGGTGCAGCTGGTTAGTTCTATCATTAAGACCGCATAAAGGGTTCTTACAGCAACAGGTGGTGATTGTTCTGCTGCTCTGGCGTGTGTTTGTTGTGCTCAATGTGCAGTGCCTTTGTACCCTTTCATATAGGTATGTTTTAGTTATGTGGTTTGTTTGCGTGGAGTGATTTTTCTCCATATAGTGGACTTCAGCGGTTATCGATGGTTTTAAGGTCCAAATTGCAGTTTCAAAGGTGGTGTAGTCGGCTTATATTTCCTACACTACACTAGTAGCCTACATAAAATAAAATCAGTTTCAACCAAATCCATCTTCGCACTGCAGATGTGGGACGTGCAGACGCTGACTCTGATGGCATTAGATATTATTTACACAGACTGTTAATGCAGAGGAGCCATGGATGCATTTACACTGCAATTACAATTGCATAAATGTTATGAGATCAAGTTTATAACATTTTGAATATTTAAATATGAAATGATAGAATCTATGAAATTATACGTTTAAATATGAAACTAAAACAGCCAGTAGGTGGTGCCAAGCCACCGTCTTAATGAGTGAGTTCAATCATTAAGGAGCTTGTCAATATTCTTGTGTGTCTGATTATCAAGAGTTTCTCACTGAATCACACACACACACACACACACACACACACACATCACTGAGGTGTCTTCACCAAACCTGTCTGCTGTTTCTGACTGACACTGTGTAGTTCAGTATCAGTGATGGTGTTTCCAGCTTTCCCCCTCTAAAACCAGTGTAATCCGATCTTTCCTCTCGGGAATCATATGAAACTCTGGATATTCTGGTAAACTCTGTCCTGAAAGATTTTATATCACATCAATGTGTTGTTTAATTAAACCTCAATATTCTCAACGAACCCCTTCTTTATTTTAGAAGTAATTTACAAACACTTTACGTCTGACATTATGAAGGTCACTATATTGTTCTGAACTGCTCACCTGACTTTGAGGTTAATAAACCCATTGATTATTCGTAACAGCATCTCCTGCTTATTTCCATTGTGACTCTTATCCCGGGTCTGGACTGGCGAGAGATCCCATCGTTTCGTACCTGGAAACAGAGGAGAAGGAGTTGAGAGAAAAGGAGTTTTCTGATTGGGTAGGACAGAACTGCATACATTGCGTTTCTCAAGTTTTCCAGGATTTCCCTGAAGACAAAATTACGTTTTTCTTCTTTTCTTTTTCTTCTCTTCATGGACTGAACTGCGTTAATTTTTGATGACCTTTGCTACTCGGAAATTTGAAAACGAGACATTGAACTTGAAATTGAGAAACTTGAGGTTGAATTTCAGAAATGAATGTTTGGAAATTTTGTGCAAATAATGTTGGGTGTGTTTCTGTGTTTATCATTTATTCGAAATACTGTGTGTTACTGTTATCTGTTTGTTTTTATTTAGTTTTTCATTCATTATTTCAGTTTGAAAAGATACAATTAAATCAAGAGTAAAAACACTCAGAACAACACACTCACCTCTTGATGATCAGCTGTGGTCCAGTGGTCTGAGTGGTTCATGTATCTGACTGGTTCCTAGTGTCGTCTTTGCTAGTCAATCCACATTTCTGATTCTGGTCCATGGTTTGCATTTTCCCATTGTTGTTGCTTCTAGTGACCTAGTGACTGTGAGACGAGGGTTACCCACAATGCATTAAAATGCAAGCACGGTTAATGCAATGTATTGTTAAAAAAAATTTATTAGTGCAATTCAGTGAGTTTTCTTGTTTATCATTATTTTACTTCCATAATATTCTCTTCTTCCACTTGTACTCAGAACAATTCATTCAAAACAACGTCAGAATCACTCCCTATTATGAAATATATGGCATGGCCAAACCAACACACCACATGCAGTCCAGCTCAGCTTTAGATCTGACTGACCGCTCACAGAAGAAGAAACATGAGCTCTTCCCTGACTCCCTATTGCCTAAGCAGCGCTGCAAAGGTTGCTTTTAATAACCAAAATCACTGTTTAAATATCATTTTAGTCAGAGTTTAGTTCATTTTATGTTGCACTGAAGTATGAAGCAGGAAAAGTCTCATGGAAAAACTAAAGCTGTTCTTCAGATTGTGAAAAAATGACAGAAATCACGTAATAATCAGTTCAGCACAAACTCACTGATTTCAGCACTCTTGGGAAACTCCCGTTCTGATCAGGGAATCTGAAGTGCAGGATCAATCCTTCATCTACAGTGTGTGTCCGTGTGTGTGTTTCACCTGGAAGTGTGGAAACTGATGACTGAAATGAGTTTGGCTGAAGAGGAACACGTCTTTTGTGTCGTCTCACATTCCCAGCTAGAAATGTTTGGTTCTAAACATGTTCTGAGAACATCACCTGCATTTGTTCTTATAAATGTTTTCAGCAGGTAGTTTTATTATTGTTTCCTTTTAATAGTTAGAATAACATTCTTTAAAACATTATAAAAATGTTTAGTGATAATATTGAACATTATGCCCTAACATTGTTATAAAGTTTTCCCCCCAGTTTGTTAAATGTTTTATTTGGAGTCGAACTTCATGCTTTAATAACATGCAGATGTTGTGTAGTGACATTGTAAACTTTATTAGCTCTAACAGAAAGAAAGTGTGCACATCATCAAACAGGATAATAAAAAGAATAAACATAATTCTGAACATTTTAAAACATTTATGTATGTAAAAAATATGTAAAATAAAAAATAAACTGCTCTAGAAACAACTATGAATAAACAACAATCTCAACATTTTTATACATTTTGTATGATTCAGACGGTCGGGGTGATCTAGAGGGCTGAGCGGACCGGGGTTACAGTGGGGAAGGCTCTAGTGGAGTAGATGCTGTAGGGTGATGAGAGATAGGGTTTAACATGTCCCCGGTGTGATTAATGAGGGGTCACTGACGGCAGGGTTAGGGGTGAGGGGTCACTGACGGCAGGGGTGAGGGGTCACTGACGGCAGGGTTAGGGGTGAGTGGTCACTGACGGCAGGGTTAGGGGTGAGGGGTCACTGACGGCAGGGTTAGGGGTGAGGGGTCACTGACGGCAGGGGTTAGGGGTGAGGGATCACAGACGGCAGGGTTAGGGGTCACTGACGACAGGGTTAGGGGTGAGGGGTCACTGACAGCAGGTGTTAGGGGTGAGGGGTCACTGACGGCAGGGGTTAGGGGTGAGGGGTCACTGACGGCAGGGGTTAGGGGTGAGGGGTCACAGACGGCAGGGTTAGGGGTCACTGACGACAGGGTTAGGGGTGAGGGGTCACTGACGGCAGTTGTTAGGGGTGAGGGGTCACTGACGACAGGGTCAGGGGTCAGGGGTCGCTGAGGGTCAGGGGTCAGGGGTGAGGGGTCGCTGACGGCAGGGTCAGGGGTGAGGGGGTCGCTGACGGCAGGGTCAGGGGTGAGGGGTCACTGACGGCAGTTGTTAGGGGTGAGGGGTCGCTGACGGCAGGGTCAGGGGTGAGGGGTCGCTTACGGCAGGGTTAGGGGTGAGGTGTGGGTGGCCGTTCAACACTGACCCGGACATGAGGGAAGAGCAAGGAGATGTAAGCCTCGTTGAGGCCTCTCAGGTAGACTGTGTCCAAGCGTTTGATCCAGACGCTCTCGGCCCTGAGTCTCTCCCTCAAAGACCATGCTGGATCCGCCTGGAGACACGTGACCCTGAATGAGGACAGACCGTGGGTCAGGAAATGCTGAACTAGATGCCGTCGCTCATCAATCTTCTGCACAATATTGTGTGTGTGCTGATAGGCTCTGACCCTCAGCTCTTTCTTCGTCTGACCCACGTATTGTCTGCGGCATCTCACACAGAAGGCCAGATACAGTTAACGGTCTCATGGGTCAGAGGTCGAGGGATTTTAAAGATTTGTTAATTAAATCTGCTCATCACCCATTTGGTTTGTATGAAGTAAAAGGGGTGGTGGTGGCGCAATGGATAAGACACATGCCATTGGTGTGAGAGACCCGGGTTCAAATCCACTGTGAGACACCAATGTGTCCCTGAGCAAGACACTTAACCCCTAGTTGCTCCAGAGGCGTGCGACCTCTGACATATATAGCAATTGTAAGTCGCTTTGGATAAAAGCGTCAGCTAAATGAATAAATGTAAATGTAAATGAAGTACTTACAACGAAGTTTAACTGTCCTGATTCTTCAAATTTGGGTCCCTTGTATGAGACCACATCCAGAAAGTTGACCTCTGACCTGTCCATACTGTATTTGACCCTAATGGATTCCTGATGTGAGTTCAGGTGGGCGATAAAGGTGAGGAACTCGTCCTCCGAGTGGGTCCAGACGCCCCAGATGTCATCCAAGAACCTGAAATATGCGAACGGTTTCAGGGCAGAAGCTGCAAGAGCCGTTTGCTCCCGGTCTGCCATGAACATGTCCGCATACGAGGGGTCAAACTTCTTCCCCATAGCTGTGCCCTTCACCTGTAAGTAGAGTTTAGAATCAAACTCAAAGTCGTTTTGGGTCAAACTGATCTCTAAGAGTTTCAACAGGTGCTCGTCCGGTCTGAGGGGATCAGGGTATTTAGACATGATGTTTTTACTGCTTTTAGGCCGGTTGGGGTGTCAATATTAGTGTACAAGCTATCAATGTCAATCGTCAATAGAAATGGGTTAGAGTTAGGGTTTTATTCCTTACATCAACTTCCTGTTTCGAATGCGCATGCGTCGCGTCTGAGCGCGTTGTTGTCTTTGGAGCTCCATCGATTGATTTATAATTCTTGTTTTCTCTTTAAACTCACTTACAACGAACATTTTCTACTTTTCCTCACCTCATAGTTATAACGCGGATTGTTGAGCAGACGCGTCTCAAGCCATGTGATCCAACGCTGGATACTCTTATAGGTTACGTCCGTGGATCACGGCTGAACGCGTCTTCTCCGCACTCATTTAAGTTACAAACAAACATTTTTCACCTATCGTGCGTCTACTCTACACCCGTACCACTGAAAAGACGGATTATATCCAAGACTTAAGCCATAAATTAGTATTAATATTGATAGCACCACTGGTAGCGTCGTTGTAACTTACTGTCCATCTGTTAAAATGGCGAATATATCAAATGTAAGTAGTCTACCTTTTGGTGCAGGTGAGGACACATTTGAGCTGCACGCGGTGCAGTCTGAGCTGGAAGCTGTTGAGAAGCAGATCCACGACCTTTTAGTAAGAAAAGCCGAGCTGATAGACCGGCGTTTGGCTCTCGAAACATCGCGCGCCGAGGCACACAAATCAGAGATTAATGTTACTAACCCGCTGACTCCGACCTCGTCTACTCCGTGCGTTCCTCAACATCGGTCCCGAACGTCGAGGTCGCGATCAGCCATGGTCTCGTTCACTCCGGCTCCAACATGCCATCACGAAGCCTGGATTTTTCCGCAGCGGAAGTCGCGAGTCAGGTCTAGACCAAGAAAACTCTCTCCGACCCTCCCGGTTTTCGAGATATCCACACAAAACCGCTTCTCCCCTCTTCGCGAAACAGAACGCGATGCTGTGATCATCGGCGATTCCATCGTTCGACACGTACACGTTACGTTAAATAAAAGTAAGGTGCATAGTCACTGCTTTCCTGGTGCTCGTGTTTCTGAAGTCGCTGCTCACGTTCCCGAGATTCTGAACGAGCGCGTCGGAACCGTTGTCCTGCACGCGGGAGGGGCCGACATCAGACTGCGCCAGACGGAAGTTTTGAAGAAAGACTTCAGGAATCTGATCGATACGGTACGCAGCACATCGCCTGATATAACGATTATTGTGTCAGGACCGCTTCCCACGTACCGACTAGGTCATGAAAAGTTTAGTAGATTATTTGCGCTTAATGAATGGTTAATGTCATGGTGCAATGAGCAGAAACTTCTCTTTGTAAATAATTGGAATCTGTTTTGGGAGCGTCCTAGGCTTTACCGTGCTGATGGCTTACACCCAAACAGATTCGGATCGGATCTTCTGTCAGATAACATCTCCAAAATGTTAAATACCTTTTGACTAGTAAACAAAAGTCCAAATCATAGTCTCTGCTGCACCAATTTAACTGATATAAATAGTGTAGAACATTGCATAGAAACTGTGTCTATTCCTCGTTTAGTGAGATCAAATCATAAATCTACTGCAGGATCTAGAAAAAATCTAATTGTTATTAAACCAGAAAATGTTGCTATTGGTAATCAAAAACAATTTTTAAAGCTAGGTCTTCTAAACATTAGATCACTCACACCTAAGGCAGTTATTGTAAATGAAATAGTCACAGATAATAGCTTCGATGTACTTTGCCTTACTGAAACCTGGCTTAAACCAAATGATTATTTCGGTCTAAATGAGTCTACTCCATCAGGATACTCCTATAAGCATGAGCCCCGTCTGAATGGTCGTGGCGGCGGTGTTGCAACAATCTATAGAGATTTTCTCAATGTTACTCAGAAAACGGGTTATAAGTTTATTTCATTTGAAGTACTTGTACTAAATGTTACGCTCTTAGATGATAGAAAAACATCCCTATTATCTCTAGCCTTGGCTACCGTATATAGACCGCCTGGGCCTTACGCTGATTTCCTAAAAGAGTTTGCAGATTTTCTCTCAGACCTATTAGTTAACTTCGATAAAGCATTAATTGTTGGAGACTTTAATATCCATGTAGATAATCAAAATGATGCGTTAGGGGCTGCGTTTACTGATTTATTAAACTCCTTTGGGGTCAAGCAAAACATTACCGGACCGACTCATCGATTTAATCATACACTCGATTTAATTATATCACATGGAACCGATCCAACCGATATAGATATCATTCCACAAAGTGACGATGTCACTGACCATTACATGGTAACTTGCATATTACGTACTCCTGTAATATATCATGCTGCGCCGCGTTATCGATTAGGCAGAACAATCCTTCCATCCACCATAGATAATTTTTCAAACAGCTTATCGGATCTGTCTCAGCTGCTCAGTGAACCCAAACAAACAGATGAACTTGAGGAATTAACTAGCACTATGAGCACCATTCTCTCTGGATCATTGGATATTGTTGCGCCCATTAGATTAAAAAAGGTCAGAGAGAAAAGTAAAGCACCATGGTACAACAGTACTACGCGTGTTCTAAAGAGAGAAACCCGTAATTTAGAGCGTAAATGGAAACAAACCAACTTAGAGGTCTTTAGAATCGCATGGAAAGACAGTATGTCACGTTATAAAAAGGCCCTAAAAGCGGCCAGGGCTGAGCATCTACGCAAACTAATAGAAAACAACCATAACAATCCTAAGTTCTTATTTAACACCGTGGCGAGACTAACAAATAAACAGATGTCTCCTGAACAAAGTATTCCATTACAGTTTAGTAGTAATGATTTCATGAAGTTCTTCACTGAGAAAATAGAAAACATCAGAACCACAATTGTAAACGTTCAATCCTCAATCGCGCCTTATAATTCAGCCTCAATTATCACGCCGCAAGAACAATTACAGTGCTTTTCAACTATAGAACAAAAAGAGTTAAATAAATTTATCATTTCCTCTAAAACAACAACATGTTTATTAGATCCCATACCAACTAAACTATTGAAAGAAGTGTTACCTGTAGTGGAAGAGCCTCTCCTCAATATTATTAACTCGTCTTTATCTTTAGGTCATGTTCCAAGAACATTTAAATTGGCAGTTATAAAACCTCTCATTAAGAAACCACAATTAGATCCGAATAATCTAGTAAATTATAGACCCATTTCAAATCTACCTTTTATGTCTAAAATACTAGAAAAAGTTGTGTCCGCTCAACTGGGCTCTTTCTTACAAGAAAATGACACCTATGAAAAGTTTCAGTCTGGATTCAGGCCGCATCATAGCACTGAAACTGCGCTCGTTAAAATCACAAATGATTTACTTTTAGCTTCTGACCAAGGCTGTATCTCAATATTAGTTTTACTTGATCTTAGTGCTGCGTTCGATACTATAGATCATACAATACTCTTAGATCGACTACAAAATTATACTGGTGTTCAAGGACAAGCATTAAGCTGGTTTAGATCGTATTTATCTGACCGCTACCATTTTGTTTATTTAAATGGAGAAAAATCTATCATAACTCCAGTAAACTATGGAGTGCCGCAGGGATCTGTGTTAGGCCCTCTATTATTCTCAATATATATGCTGCCACTTGGAAATATTATAAGGAAACATGGAATTAGTTTCCATTGTTATGCTGATGACACTCAAATCTATATTTCATCACGGCCAGATGAAAACGCTAAATTATCCAAATTGACAGAGTGTGTTAAAGATATAAAAGATTGGATGACGCATAATTTTCTTTTATTAAATCCAGACAAGACAGAGGTACTACTTATCGGTTCAAAAAACCACCCACAAAACCTCTCACAATACAACTTTAACATAGTAGGATGTCCTGTTACTTCATCCTCTACAGTAAAAGACCTGGGTGTTATATTAGACTGCAACCTGTCTTTTGAAAATCATATTTCATATGTTACAAGAACAGCCTTTTTCCACCTTAGAAACATTGCTAAGCTACGTAATATGCTATCAGTTTCTGACGCAGAAAAGTTAGTTCATGCATTCATGACCTCGAGACTAGATTACTGTAATGCGTTATTAGCCGGTTGTCCTGCATCCTTAATAAACAAGCTACAGTTAGTCCAAAATGCCGCCGCTAGAGTTCTAACTAGATCAAGAAAATATGATCATATAACACCGATTTTATCATCCCTACATTGGTTACCTATAAAGTCCCGTATTAATTACAAGGTATTGCTACTGACTTATAAAGCCCTAAACGGCTTAGCTCCAGTCTATTTAACCGATCTTCTATCGCCCTATAATCCATCGCGCTCTTTAAGATCACTAAATTCGAGGCGTTTGGTCATACCTAGGATATCCAGATCCACCAAAGGAGGGAGAGCATTTTCACATTTAGCACCAAAACTCTGGAATAGTCTTCCGGATACTGTTCGTTGCTCAGACTCACTCTCCCAGTTTAAAACTAGATTAAAGACGCATCTCTTCAGCCAGGCATTCATATAATACTTTTAATCCTACAGTTAAATCCGACCTCTAGTTCATAAACGCCAGAGGAGAACTGGCCCCCGACTGAGCCCGGGTTCTCCCAAGGTTTTTTTTCTCCATTAGGTCACCTGATGGAGTTTTTCGGTTCCTTGCCACTGTTGCCTTTGGCTTGCTCAGTTGGGGATATTTGGGGATATTTAATTGAATTAATCAATCAACGATACTATTGATCAGCATTACCGAACGTAGACGTTCCACTAGAAACAAACATTGATGTATTGTTCTAATTTATTACTGTGAAGCTGCTTTGATACAACCTGTGTTGTGAAAAGCGCTATATAAATAAACTTGACTTGACTTGACTTGACTCTCCTCAGGCCACAGTTCCTCTCAAGTTAGGGTTAACTCCCCTCAGGGTTAAGGGTTTAGGGTTAACTCCCCTCAGGGTTAAGGGTTTAGGGTTAGGGGTTAAGGGTTAGATTTAACTCCCCTCAGGGTTAGGGTTAACCCCCTGAGGTCTACGGTATCGCCGGCGATACCAGCTCGCTTTTTTTATCAGTGTAAAAGAAACTCATAAATACTCTGTTGACTTTGATTTTCCATAGGAGTTTCATACATCAATCGATCCTGTTAAATGTGTATTATTTTTGTGTATACTCACAATAAATACAAAGTGTGGTGCTTTTTGCCAAATAAAGAAAAATAAACACGAAGCTAGGTTCTGCCTTCTCTCTGTCCGTGTAGTCCATTCTGAAACGCGTCCAAAAAATTAATCATAACTCAGCGAATACTTCTCACACAGACACGTGAGTTATGTCTTTATGAAGCTTGAAATCTTTTCTTTTAAATGAAGTAATTTATATAAAACACAAATGTTTTCAACTCATGTAATCCGTTTGAAAGCAAGGAGAGGTACCGTTTTTCCTTCTGCCTCATTATCTTTATAATCAGCTGCGGGCGCCCCGCCCCCGGCGCGATTCACATGTAAATAGTTTAGGTGATCTAGTATGCATCGCACCCGCCCCCTGATCAATGCCATAAAAACACAGTTTCTATCAGACTCACTGATAGTTCATCGCGTTTTGAGTATGGCACGCTTCTCCGGTAATAAAGACGCCCTTCAGATGATTCTGGACAGCGAGGAAGAATGCACGATACCGGGTTGTTTCCTCAGAGGAAGATTGTAACAGACGACGAACGGCAGCATATTGAAGAGCGAATTCCGCCGAGGACACAATTTCGGAGTAAGTTTTACTTAAAAGTCTTTTGTCTTTTATTTTTCGTGTTCGCATTTATGAGGAAAAAAACAATATTACGTGACAGTTCTCCATTATGGACGCGAGCGCTCTAAAAAAAATCACTAAAAGACTTTCAAACTTTCACAGAGACCTCAAAACAGAAAGTACAAATCCTTTCTTTAAAACGAATTTCGTTTTGTATCAATTGTATCTTAATTGTAATAATTTTTTCATTAACAAATTTCCTGGATAGGCTAGCAATCACAACATAAGGTCTGAACTGGAGATCATCATGAACCCGTAGCCTACTCGCCTCACATGTCTAATTTTTTTTTATATATTTACAGAAAGCTGGTTCTAAACAAAACCATCCAAAAAAAAAAAAAACTATGTAGCCTAATAAATGTGCATTTCTCCAGTGCGTTTACTAGCCTACTGCGAAGATCAGCCTATCATCAACTTCATCTTTGCCAGAAGTTAAATTTAAATCGCGTGTGTGAATGAATGATGTTGTTTTAGCAAACTGTATTGCTATACTGAGATGAGTAAAAATCGACTGAAATATGTTTGAATAAAATGTAGGCTATTTGTATAAGCAACGTATTAAACGGCAAATTAACAATATGCACTAATATTTCATGAAAACAACGTTACAGTCAGGCGAAATATGAAAGACGACATTTTGTTTAGTAGATTTGGGTACAGTTTTTACTGTAGAATATACTGCCACATCAAATAAGCTTTTGTTTAGCAATTTCTATATATAAAATAGCCTACTATTTTTGTCAAAAATAAAGTCATCAACTAAGATGTTAGCTGTTCCAATGTTGGCTATATTCAAAGTAATGAATACATAGATAAAATGTAGGCCTATAATCTTTTACTAGACATGTTTTCCTTGGATATTATAGGCCAAATTGCAAGCACAATATGTGGAAAAATAAAAAAGAATTGAGATGCTTCCAACTGTTGCTCTTGCATTCTTGTGGCTCAGTGACTCACCTGAATGAATGGCTAATTAAGTATGCAGGCCCCATTGTCTCCTAAGGTGTGAACCACTAAATATGCATGATCTGTGACGCCCACTCCGCATATTGCCTTTCCAAACAGAAAGTGCTTTGCAAAATTCAAATCAATGTATTGTGTTATGTGAATGATAAGGCAGGGTGATTTTCACATCATGTTGAAGAAGAAACACTAGGCAATGACATCTATTAGACAAAAGTCTTATTGGCACATATTTAGTATGTGTTTTATGGCCTTATTTCAGAAACTTTAGTTTTTAGTTTTTTAAATAACCACGCATAAACATTATTCTCTCAAAAATGCAGACATGTACATTCTTGTTGCTCACATATTATGGTAGCCCTGTTTGTGCTAAATAGTGTGTAATTTTTTTTTGCCATTAATATGTTTATAAGCAACTGAAAAAAGCACAAATGTCAGGGCATGTCAGAACATCTCAAGGACCCCAAAAACACCTCAGACCCCAGAGGGTTAATGCCCCTCAGGGTCAGGGTTAGGTTTTTTGAGGTTAGGGGTTAGGGGTCAGGGTTAGGGTTAACGCCCCTCAGGCCGCAGTTCCTCTGGAGCTGCTGCGTGTTCATGACACATTAACTGACTCTCATCCATGGATGGTCTTCCATTATCTCCTGCACAGACAATTATATGAAATAAAATCAGAAAAATGTACGATTTCTTATAAAAGTAGATGCTGTTGTCTTTCATGCAGGAAAAAATAAATAAATGGGGAAATAAATACAAATGAATGCATTACAATTAAGCAAATATACAAATAAAATTATGCGTTTATCAGATCAAATGCTTTCCCTCCAATCCCATTTTCCAGTAGTTTTAGGAAGAGTCCTTCGTGCCAGATCGAATCGAAAGCTTTCTCAAAGTCAATAAAGCAAGCGAAGACTTTGGATTTATTCTGGTAAACATGTTTATCGATGATGGTGTGGAGGGTGTAGATGTGGTCAGATGTTCTGTGTTTGGGCAGAAAACCAATCTGACTTTTGTCCAGAATTTTGTGGGTTTTGAGAAAGTTCTGCAGTCTTATATTAATAATTGAACAGAATATTTTCCCCAGGTTGCTATTGACGCCTCTGTAATTGTTTGGCTCATATTTGTCTCCTTGTTTAAAGATTGGTGTAATCAGGCCTTGGTTCCAGGAGTCGGGGAAATATCCTACACTCAAAACAATGTTGAATAATTTGATTATAGCGGTTTTGAATTTGTCGTTTGTGTATTTGATCATTTCATTTAATAACTCGATAAAAACCACAAGGTTTCTTCACTAGGATATTTTGCTTTTGAACAGCTTGTGCGCGAGTGGGTGTGGTCACATTTAGGGCTGGGCGATATATAGATATAAAAAATATATATCGATATGGAATTAGACCATATCGCATATCAATATAGTTCACATTTGCGCTGTGATCCAAAGACTCCAAGCAGCGGTGGCTGACCCGGAGCTCTCTGCGCTGATCCCCGCGCCACCCCTCTTCCACTCTGCGTGTGTGTGTTTAGAGAATGTTGTGTTATGAGAGATGAATCATGACTGCTTCAGAACACCCAGCACAACAGGAACTACCCGGCAGTGACATAAGTGTATGCTGAAGTCTTTCACCTCAGAGAAGCGGACTCTCTTGTCCTGTCAGCCGTTATCCTGTAATCATAGCGCACACTCTTCAGTTGCACGTGCAAATGCTGTGTATCGCCTTACTGTATATAAAGTGCAAAAGAAACTATGAGCATCAACGCCGTTACGTTGTAAATTACTCAAAATAAAAGTAAAGCAGGGATGATTTTATATCTGTTCATCAGGAGCAGTTTCCATGTTTCATTTAGGGCTGAAACGATTAGTATAAAACAATAAACAATAAAAAATTGTCGACAAATATCTTTGTTGTCGAGTAGTCGTTTGATCCAACGTGACCTAATGTAAGGGCCTGCAATATCGCGATTTGACCGCTACGGCGCTGTAGCGCTAGAGTGTAATGCAGCCGTTATAATGCTATTGCGGTAGAAGAAAACACAGCGCGAATTATGACGGAGTGCAAACGAATCCGAACTAGCTAGGTGTGTGAAAGTTTCACAAAACTTCAAACCAAGAATGCTGTCGTGTGCAATACATGCAAGGCGGAACTTGCTTTTCACGGGAGCACAACATGCATGTTAAAACACTAACGTAAATAACTTAACTAGCAGTACATCTCTTTTTAGAGAATGCAATACTACTAATAATAGCAATAATATTAACACTAATAATATAATTACAGTATTGTGATGATTATTTTTGCATAGAATAAAGCTTGATCGAGCTTAGGAGTCAGGGCTGTTTTTTTATTGTAACTATTAGTTATTACAGTCTTATCACTTGCCTGTATTTTGTTCCATATTCATGAAGACTTACAAAAAGAGATGTTATGAAGAATATCATGTCAGTTATTTTTTTATACAGTAAATTAAAAGGTGAATGAGAATGTCTCTGTCAGCTCAGCTGTCAATTTTTTTTAAATTGTGTTCTTATAATAATTGTTTGCAGTTTAAGTTTGTCTGTAATGCAGCTGATAATTTTTTTTTGTTTATTTTTTTCTATTGAAAGAGAACCGAATATTTAACCAATGCTTTTTGCATTTGTGTGTGATTTGAGTTGGACAGAAATCTGAAAACTTAAAGAGAATTACCTGTTTAGTTGGCTCAAAGTTCATTAAACCAACCATTTCAAAAGCTGAAGTGATTTTCTTTTTTTATATTATAGTTAGAATATGTATAACTCAGTGTTTTAACTAATTGAAAAGGCTGAATAATCGTTCCAAACTTACTGATTAGTCGGCGAAATAATCGACGATTAGTCGATTAATCGTTCTAATAATCATTAGATTAATCGATTATCAAAATAATCGTTTGTTGCAGCCCTAGTTTCATTAACAGTTATTGTTAGTATTGTGTATCACCATGGTTACTGTCGTTTCCATATTAACCCCAAAATGCCACTTTATTTTCATTTTGTGTTATTTTTTATATTTTTAAATGACTGGGGCTCATACCAACATTGTATTAACAAAAAGTTTGGGATTGCTATCATTTAGCATAGGCCTAATGTTTATTTATTAGTAGTTTTTACTATTAGTCATTAGGGGTGTAACGGTACGTGTATTCGTACCGGACCGTTTCGGTACAGGGCTTTCGGTTCGGTGCACGTGTGTACCGAATGACCGAATGCCCGAATGCAATATTTTGTGTGCGGAACATAGGTACATTTTCGTGTTTCCACACGAACATATTAAGTGGCGGAAGTCTCCGCGTTCAGCGCAAATCCCGCCCTGCAGCTGATTCTAAAGTTTTACCCGTCGTCACTGTAACCTAAACCAATGAAGTCGACTGCAGGGCGAAAAAAAGCTTTTCCGCTCCGTGTGCGCCGCCGCACTCTCCGTTCCGTGTGTGTGTGTGTGTGTGTGTGTGTCGGCGCGCTGCGCTCTCTGCTCGATGTTCAATGTTCGACTCTGTGTTTGCGCTGCGCGTTCTGCTCTGTCGTTAACGCCCAAACACTCCAATCATGTCCCGATCACGCACTGGAAAAGCAAAGTCCGCTCAAATAAGGTGAAATTTCTCAGTAGTAGACTTCTGTTTGCTGAGCTGGTATAGTCATGCTGGGCAACAATGGTAAAATGACCTGCTCTGATCACATGCTCTGGTAATTATAGCTTTGTAGGAATATATTTTATTTTGATAATTAGTAAAAAAAAAAAATCTTAAATTGATTATGTTGATTGATTATTGAAAAAAAATAATACATTGATATATCTATGTTTAATATTATTTTAATATTGATGATTAGAGGAAAGCTAGTAAAATGACCTGCTCTGATCACATGCTCTGGTAATAATAGCTTTGTAGGAATATATTTTATTTTGATCATTAGTAAAAAAAATGGGAAATGTTTTTTTTAAATTGATTGTTGATTGATTATTGAAAAATAATAATACATTGATATATATGTTTAATATTATTTTAATATAGGGCTATTTTCTGTTCCTTTTTTTCCCTGGCGTTTCATTTAATTAGGTGATTCTAAGTTTAATTATTGATGATTACAAGCTTGGAGGAATTGCAATTAATTACAGCAAATTGTGCAATTAAATTGTGCAATTTTTTTTTTATCGATTCCCAGCCTTAATTTTTAAATATGAGCAGGCCTACAAGCTGGGATTGGTAATGCTGCACTGTAATCATAGTTATTTATTTATATTTTTCATTAAGTTTATTATGTGATATTGGTTTGAGACTGAGAGTATTTTATTATGACCGCCGCTAGCGAAAGCGGTCATATAGGGATTGTCAAAGTTTTTTTTTTTTTTTTTTTTCGTCACCTTACTGAATTTTTCGTCAACGATACCAGGGACACCGAAGCACCGGGGAACATGAAATTTGGTGGGCATGTAGCCCCACTAGACTTCTAAGGAAAATTTTCGTTTGGTCCCCGGGGGCCACTCCCCCCCCCCAACCCCAAAAAATGCAGTTTTTCCTAAATAACTACCTGAACCGTGGCACCGAGGATGAAGAAATTTTTATGGTATGTTGCTCTTAAGGGCCCACATCAACCTAGCCCATAATCACTCATTTGTGATTTGCGCCCCTCACATAAAAAATGAAAATGCAATATTATTCTGCTTTTATCGCCCCTATCTTCAGTGGAGATGTTCAGAACTGCACCATATTTCATGTGTATGATTAACTTGACATCCTCTGGGGGTATCCTCTGCTAAGTTTTGTAGAATTTCATCCATGGGGGGGTATAAAATAAATTCATTTATGTGCACATTTAGTGACTGTACACTCATCGGCATGTAGATGGTGCTGTTGAGCGAAGGGTTGCTGGTTTAGGATGATACTGTCACACACACACATGCAGGAATACAAACAAACGCAAGCATGCACACACACTGACATCCACACGCACAGACACACACCCATACACACACATACAAATCCACATGCACAGACACACACACACACAAACACACACGCGCACACATGTACGCACACATACATACACGCACAGACACACACACACACACACACACACACTGACACACACATACACAAACACACACACACACACAGACAGACATGCACATACTATTACTTTTTTTAGGTATATACATAAACACACAATACAGCCAAATTACTCCACGTCATTTATTTTTGTGGTAAGCCAGTGCAGGCCTGAGCGGCGGTCATATTTTGTACCGCGATGCGGTACATCTAGTTTACTGGAGAACTTTGCAGCAGTATTTTATTTCTTATTCTTTTTTTTATATATATATTTTATTAAAAAGTGTTTAAAAAAGTGTAAACAAATTGTTTAAAAAAGTTTATAATAATAAACAACCTGCAGTTTAATGTTTGCATTTCTTTCCCTTACTGTACCGAAAATAAACCGAACCGTGACTTTAAAACCGAGGTACGTACCGAACCGTGATTTGTGCGTACCGTTACACCCCTGTTAGTCATATTCTTACAATTTATGTGTATGTTAGGTAAAGGGGGACAGTACTTGTGTGTGTTAACAATTTTTGTGTAAACATGTATTATAATATGCATGCATATATATTTCAATGTAAATTGTGATAATCGTAATTAATAATGCAATTACAATTTCAAGGGAATAATCGGCAATTATGATTTCTGTCATAATCGTGCAGCCCTAATAGATAGATAGATAGATAGATAGATAGATAGATAGATAGATAGATAGATAGATAGATAGATGTTTCCGTTGCCCACTGTGCCATATTCATGTCATATTCACTGTGCTGGAAGTAAAATTAGTGTTACCTTGTTTCTGAATAAATTATGACAGAGTTTTCATTCTTGGGTAAATTATCCCTTTAACTCGTGTGTGTGTGTGTGTGTGTGTGTGTGTGTGTGTGTGTGTGAGTGTGACGATACTGTAATAAATGTTTTTAGTAGAAACAATACAATACCTGTGTGTGTTAAACTGAGACTTTACGTTTGGCCCGTGGTGTTTCGTCTGGCGTCTCTCTCTCCTTCTGACTTCGGCACATTCCTCTGTGGCCGGCAGCAAAACACAGCCTGCACAACACATTACATAATAATGAATATCTCAGTACAATAAACACTAGATCAGAGGAGTGACCAAAGCCACTTTACCAGAGTCCAGAGGAGTTTCAGGCACACGCTTCAAGTCAAATACTAAATCAAATAGTCAAAAAGTAAAATATTTTATATCATAAAGTTTACCATTTTATATAAATATATAGGGCTGGGCGATAAAACGATAACGATTATCGCGATATAATTTTTCTCGATAAAACGATATCAAGAGTTCGATAAATGTTCGATTATGTTTATGCGCCTACAGCGGAACGAAACTCATTTGAACCGCGCGCCACACGGACCGTTTATCCGCTCGGCTCAAAGTCCAAACGGCAGCGCGAGCTCACTAGAGCCGATCATAGACAGTATAGACGAATCCGACGAGCGTTCTGTGTAGGCTGCCATCTTGTGGCGACGCCATTACTGAGCTGTTACTAGTATAAACAAACCTCCGTGATAACGCACCCTCGATGACAGCTACAGCCAGGCAGTATGACTTGTTGGGTTGATGATGTTAGACAGTGGCCTCCAGTCACAGATGAAGGCACAAACGATCTTACAGATTATTTATGAAAATAGCTTGGCAATAACTATGCTAGCTAGGCTAGCTAACGAGGAAACTATAAAAAGATCTGTCCATTTGGCAACAATAAATAAATGAATATCAAATAAACGAATTCATGTTTTTCATTTGTGACCATTATTTATCTCATTTTCACATTTCAAAAGGAAAGGGTGGTACAGCTAACTGCTAGCGTTGTTGGTTCTCAGAGTGAGAGTCACAGTCAAGCAAATCAAACATTAACAACAGACATAAGTAATGTTACTACAGCCCCAACGCGCCCCTTCTGTTGTTTTAAAGGTATTCAAGAGTATTTTCTCCTTCGCCTGGCATCCGATGATCAACAAAATGCCAACTACAGGTCACTGATAGAGGGTCAAAATGATCTAAGCTCCGGATGGTTTGGTTAGCTAAATAATGCACACTCTACCAGATGATAAACACATAACGTTAGTTCTAAAAGGACCTGTCCGATTTTCACAGACCATTAACAACACTCATACTGTTCAAATAACTCGGCAGAGGAAGAATAGGAAAGTTGTAGATGTAACGTTAGTGACAGTCGTAAATCGCGGGCTGTATATTCCAGTGGACGCAACCAAACCAATAGGAGGCAATGGCGCAACGCTACCCAGCAACAGCTCAGTAATGGCGCCCGCTTACTTCCGGTAGTTTCGCCGGATTCGTCTATACAAACGGAGCCGATGCGTTTACTCTGATCGCTCTCGTCACGAGATCCATTGAGAAGCGCTTGAATTCAGCGAAAAACACAATGTCTCTGTGATTTAAACCAGTTTAAATGTGATGAAACAGCGCTGACAAACAGGAGAAACACTGTGCGCAACGATACAGTCAGAAGGCTTTTCCGTCTACAAATTCCCATCATTTACCATGGATTTACTGTGACGTTAGCCTAGTAATATTAACCGCACCATGAAATGTGGGATATACATATTGAATTGTATTATATTATTAATGTAGACGATGTATTAAAGGACTGATGGAATATAATTACAGTATTTAATAATGTATTTAGGCTACTGTTTTTCATTCAAATACCATAGAAACCATAAAGTTACATTTTGCCATGATAGTGAGGTTATCATGATCTAAATGCATGATACTGGATGACCAATGGTTAAGTTTAATAAAACTCAAACAGTCAGAATATTACATTTTACCAAATAAAAATTAGCACATGCAGAAACTAAGAAATTAATTGTCCAATAAAGATATTTATTTTGTTAAGGAAAAATGACAAATGTTTGAATGTTCTACCTCAGATTTGTGAAATGTTCACCAGTTTGGCGAGTGTTTGTCCTGATATGTTCTGACAATAAAGAGTACCTAGTTTAAAACCACAAATAACGCTCTGGTTTCTACAACTTTCACTTAGGAGCAAAAATCTGCCTTTGAACTTGAAATAAATAAAGATTTGACTTTTATCGTGATAATTATCGATATCGACTGATATAAAAAAAATTATCGTGATTTTTTTTTTGGCCATCTCGCCCAGCCCTATAAATATATAAATTTTAGATTCTGTAACACTGCCCCAAACATTTTATTGATAATATACAAAGAATATATAAAATGAAATGAGTCAAAAATGAGTAGAAAAAAAGACAACAATTGCATTAATAAGGTATGTTGCGACCCTAATCGTCTAATCTACCCATAACCATTTCTAAATATATGTACTTTTATACTAGAGAAAAGCATAACAGGCACACAAGTGTAATCTTATGATAATGTATTATTGCAGAAATGCCTAAACCCAAATGCAGATGTGTTGCAGTCGCAGTCCTCTCTGTGTCATTAGCCTATATTACTGAGCTAAAGAGAAGAACTGAACTTTTCTGTTATATGAAATGTGTTGTAAATACTGATCTATATAGAGAGATCTGTGGTCTTAAAGCTTCTTTAGGCGCCAATATTCTAATTTATGCAAATTTATGTGTGAATTTCAGCGGGATTTTGGCGTTAACGTCTCTGACTGAATCTGTTCTTCACAATCACGCGATTATAAAGACTTATTTTGTGGATTTATGTTGCGTTTACAGAAAACACTTATTGTGTCCTGGCAAACAAAATAAATATAAGGCAACAAAAAAAAGTTTTGAAGTGTAGTCTTTAACAATATGTACCGTTAATTATCATCTGAAACGAGCACCGCGATTCCCGAACATGTATCGTAGCCTACTTATGCACACGTGACTAACGTTAAGTTAGCATTAACAAAAAACAGTTCCCAAAACTAAATACTTTTAGCCAGGATCTCTCCCTGTTTCTCATCTAAATGAAACCCCCCTCAGTCACTCACTGTGTCTGCTAAAATGATCTTTAACGTTACCCGTCCACATTAGGCACATTATTGGAACAAAACTAGGAAGATGGGCCTAGCTAGTTCGGGCCACTAATGAATGAAAACAATACCTATAATAATATACATTACTTTGAGTTATCCTTACCTTTTCGCAGCACAGAGACGAAGGTAAATAACGGCTTTCAAAGTGTCAACAAGCTCGCTCTACGACGGATGAGTGGAACTAATGACACAGATTCTGATCGGCTGGAAGGTGTGCGTCCAAAAACGGTTGATTCCAGTCCGCTTAATCACGCTTCTAGATTAATGCGCTGCCTTCACTGAAGCGCGCTCTATGGATGTGCGCGCGCGCGCGAGCACACGCGAATGCCGCTCCGCTTCCGGTGGTTATTATCTCCATTTCCTGTTTTCAAAATATACAACTACAACAACAATGATTACAGTTATAACGATACAATTATTTAACATGAATAAAATAAATTAATAGTATTATTGATAATAGTAAAGTATATTGTAGTTGTCTAAAGATTTTTTATTAGGCTATTTTTAACTTTATTTTACTAATGATTTGATGTTGTTATTATTATTATTTAAAAAGCAGATAGGCTACTGAGTGTGCATAGTTTTAATGTCGATATAGTCATATAGCCTATAACCACAGGCCTTCCTAGAATTCCACATTAGCATACTATTGAGACTGTAAAATCATTTAGGTGGTGTAAATGTTGATGAGTTAAAGGGAAAAACAAGTTAAAAAAAAACACATAAAATATATAAAATAAAAAATCTTATTTTTAGATCTGCATAACTAATAAAGAAAACTTCTATATGCTCGATTCCTTGTTAATCTCCAAAACTAGCCTAAAGCTGTCAGGTTCTCGGAGACGGCTAAGGTAAGGAAGGCTGAAACATGACCAACACTTACTAATAACAGTTTCCTAATGAGACCGAGAGAATGCTCTTCTTTAACATTGGGACCATGTTTTATTGAGTACAACGTGTTACCTCAGAAACATTCCCAAAACATCCTGAATGTTGCAGTTAAAATGATATATCTTAGTTTACATTTAACGTTATAGGAACATTGTTTAAAATGAGAAAACCTCCTTAAAATATGTGTTAAACATTACATTCACGTGTTTTCTTCAGGACATTAACCAAACTCGTAGGGAATGTTAGCCGTCCCCTGCTAGCTGGACTATTTAACACACTGTATTCTGATTATAAAGTAAGTATTACACTGTTGTTGCTGTTAGAGATCAGAGAATAGCTTATACAGCCATATAACATTTAAACTGCATTAAACAAACATATTCATATGTGCCATTGAAAAAAAACATTTTGGGTGCAAACCCACATATTCAAAAATGCCATCAAGACAGATATTATAGTTTTTTTGGTAACACTTTAAAATACGGATCCTTCGTTAATGAATAACTACACAGGAACAAATGAGTAACACAATGTTAACAATCTAGTAACTACAGTTAACTGACAAGTAACTCTGATTAACGAATTAGTAAGTAATAGCACACAGATTTAAGTGGTAGTTCACTATTAACTAATCAATAACTACTATTTTCCAATACTTCCCAGAGAAATAATGAAAAAAATTCACAATTCATGCAAAACTTAATAACTAATGCAGGAAAAATTACTAGCACTAGATTAACATTACTGCTAGATACTGTACACTAATTATCAATATGTAGTAGCGTAGCAGACTTATGATTTGGAAAAGCTGTCAATAATTAGCCTATGCACTGCTGTCTTTTAGAGAACTATTCATAAACTAAATAATTTTTAAGAATTGTTTTTATAAATGCACTTGTCTGGAACACTTACCCTGTGGCCGATTTTCCGGCATTCCTCTGGACTGGCTTTGAATAACTAGACTCATCATGGTGAGTACTGGAACATACTGAGTCATCAGCCATCCAAATACCAGTTATTTTATTATTTAACCTACCACTCAAAATTGTTTTTATGTATGTCTCTTTGTTCATATGTATATATATATATATATATATATATATATATATATATATATATATATATATATATATATATGTGTGTGTGTGTGTGTGTGTGTGTGTGTGTATATATATATCCTGTGAATGATTAGATGATTCTACCCTTTCGGGTTGGCTCTTCATTAGTAACTATTAGTAACTACAGCATGGAATCATGATAACTAGTAATGACTCAAGTGTTAATGCATACTTTTATAGGACTTACAAATTATTTGGATCCGTATTCTAAAGTGAAGATCATGTTAACTAACTAGTAATGACTCAAGTGTTACTACATACCCCTATAGGAACTACTAATTATTTGGATCCGTATTCTAAAGTGAAGATCATGTTAACTAACTAGTAATGACTCAAGTGTCTCAAATGACTCAAGCTATAATAAAATAACTGGTATTTGGATGGCTGATGACTCAGTATGTTCCAGTACTCACCATGATGAGTCTAGTTATTCAAAGCCAGTCCAGAGGAATGCCGGAAAATCGGCCACAGGGTAAGTGTTCCAGACAAGTGCATTTATAAAAACAATTCTTAAAAATTATTTAGTTTATGAATAGTTCTCTAAAAGACAGCAGTGCATAGGCTAATTATTGACAGCTTTTCCAAATCATAAGTCTGCTACGCTACTACATATTGATAATTAGTGTACAGTATCTAGCAGTAATGTTAATTTAGTGCTAGTAATTTGTCCTGCATTAGTTATTAATTAGTTTTGCATGAATTGTGAATTTTTTTCATTATTTCTCTGGGAAGTATTGGAAAATAGTAGTTATTGATTAGTTATTAGTGAACTACCACTTAAATCTGTAAAGAAATTCAGTAGTTCTCTATGAAGTATTAAAAAATAGTAGTTCCCTTTCGTCAGCAGGGAACTCCGACGCCTCGTCGGGGGAGTTCCCCTGACGAATTGGTATCACGCCAGGGATCCAACCGCCTTCGAGAGAGTTAACAACGAGCCAATGAAAGAGAAACTGAATTGGCATGCAATATTTGCATTCCGCGACCCGCCTACCAGCGCGGGTATAAAAGGCGGAAGTAAACATTGCGCAATGCTTATCGCCTCGGAGCCGAACAGGATTCAACGCTGTGTTGCTGCTGTTTCCTTCGCCTGAGAGAAGAAAAAGAAAGAGTTTTTCATCGAGTCCTCTTCAGGGAAGAGTCCTCTCTGTCTGCCGGTGTTACAGCCTGTCAGCGATCGCCGCTTCCTGCTGCCAGCCGTGCTTCTTTTGTTAAATCAAAAGCCGTTTTCACGGCTGGTATTGAGTGCCCACACGGGCTTGCAGTTTCCCCGTGTGTGGCCGCGGTGGGTCCCTGTGTGATTCGGCACGTGAAAGAGAGGTTCTCTCTCTTTCCTGAAAGAGCTTTTCCGGGTGACCTGCGCCTTTGTCTACGTGACAAAGATGTCATCTCGCCCGTGTGTTTCTGGATGTGGTAGACTTCTGTCTCAGGGTGATGGTCACAAATACTGTGTCTCGTGTTTGGGTTTAGCACACGCAGAGGCAGCTTTTGTGAACGAGTCATGTTCTCATTGTGGGAACATGACTCTGGCGGCGCTCCGCTCAAGACTCAGAATCCTTCAGCAGAAAATTGCTGAGGGTGTCCCTTCAGTCTACACCCAATCTAGTTCGTCTGCTGGTTCACCCCAGCGGGCGACTACATCAGCTGTGGCTGTTGGTGAGCGTATGAGGGTTGCAGTGCGGAATATCTCGCCAGGTGAAAGATCCTCACGAGGTTCCCACTCCTCAGTAGCGCCATTGCCATCAGTGCCCCCGTTGGAGCCGCTGGTGCCGCCCCGGGCGGTTCCGGTAGTCTCCTTCGGGGCGCCACCTGACGATGCGATGTCTATCGCTGCATCGGAGGGAGAGCGGTCATCCTCAGGTGACGACTCGGCGGGTCTACCCCCTTCGGGTGTGGTGGCTGCGGCCGAGCCGGATCCTGAGTTGGCCGCTATGCTTGCCCGGGCGGCCGCGAATGTCGGGCTCGTGTGGAACCCTCCACCGTGTCCCGAACCTTCGCGGCTTGATGATTGGTGTATCGGGGCGGCCCGCGCTGGTTCTCAGCGTCCCGCTCCGGTCCCATTCTTCCCGGAAGTGCATGAGGAGTTGACGAAGTCGTGGACGGCACCCCTGGCTGCCAGACATAGACCTTCTCATTCCTCCTCCCTCACCACCCTGGATGGTGGGGCGGCTAAGGGATACGAGGGAATCCCCCCAGTGGAGCGGTCAGTAGCGATGCAGCTGTGTCCGAAGACCGCTTCCACTTGGCGGGGTGCCCCTTCACTCCCCTCCCGCGCCTGTAGGTTCTCCTCTGGTCTCACCGGGAAGGCTTACACGGCGTGTGGAGAAGCCGCTTCCGCCCTGCATGCCATGGCGTTGCTTCAGGTCCACCAGGCCAAAGCGCTTCATGACATGCAGCAGGGTGGTCCCGACCCAGGGGTGCTGCAGGAGCTGCGTGTGGCGACGGACTTCGCCCTCCGGGCGACGAAAGTCACCGCACGTTCCCTGGGTCGGGCGATGTCCACCTTGGTGGTCCAGGAGCGCCACCTTTGGCTTACCCTCGCGGATATGCGGGATTCAGAAAGAGCTAGATTTCTGAATGCTCCCATATCCCGAGGGGGCCTTTTCGGCGACGCGGTGGGGGACTTCGCCCAAGAGTTCTCCACCGCCCAGAAGCAGTCTGAGGCGCTTCGGCATGTCCTGCCCAGGAAGCGGACTGCTGCTGGTCCGCCTTCTGCGGCCGAGGAACCTCAGGCTGCTCGTCGCCGAGGGCGCCCTCCTGCGGCCCCCTCTGCTCCTCCTCCTGGGCAGCAGTCTAGACCCAGGAGGCGGGGTGCCGGTCGCAAGAGGGCTCCCCCGCCCGCTCAGCCGTCTTCGACCCCCAAGAAGAACACCAAAGGGAAGAAGCGGTCCTGAGACGGGCGACCCGGAGGACCGAACAGCTGCTCTTCAGGAGAGGGCCTCTGCCCCTCTCCTTCCCCCGGGGGAGGGCCGGGTGGAGAATCCTGTGTTTGTTTTTTATGTTCCGCCGCCGACCAGCCGGTCGGTGGTACCCAAACCTTCATTAAAAGAGCAGTTTCTTCCTCCTCTGGGTCATTCACGGTTGGGTCTGCTGAACAAGCAGTCTCTCCCGTTACAGAGTGGGACGGCAGTGTGCGCCACCCTCGGGTCTCGCCACTCTCAGTCCCCTCTCCCCAGCTCTCAGATAGCAGTGGCGCCACTTCGGTCACGTCACTCCTGTCTGCCGCTGGGCGGGAAGGCACGGAGACCAGCAGCCGCCCTTGGGCCTCGCTCCTCGTCTCCTCCCCTTCCCTCGCCAGGCGACAGCCCGCAGCAGAACACTCTCGGGTCTTCTCTGCCATCTGTCCTCCGGTGGAAGCAGGTAGGTGTTGTCCAAGTACACACCCAGACCCCGCTCTCGGCCGCTTCAACGCCACCGGAGCCGTGTCCCTGCCTTCCGCCTCGCTGCCCCCCCGCGGGTACGCCGGCGGTCCGAGTGGGCTCGTTGCGGCAGTTTCTCGGAGCCTGGCTAGCGCTCCCGAGACCCTCGCACTGGCTCATTCGCACCATCCGGCTCGGCTATGCAATTCAGTTTGCACGCCGGCCTCCCAAGTTCAGGGGCATCCACTTCACCCGTGTGCGTCCAGTGGATGCTCCGGTCTTGCGGAAGGAGATCGTCGCCCTGCTGGCGAAGGACGCGATCGAGCCGGTCCCTCCAGCCGATATGAGGTCAGGGTTTTACAGCCCTTACTTCATTGTGCCCAAGAAAGGCGGTGGGTTACGGCCAATCCTGGACCTGTGAGTATTGAATCGGGCCCTGCACAAGCTCCCGTTCAAGATGCTCACGCAAAAAACGCATTTTCGAGTGCATCCGTCCCCAGGATTGGTTTGCAGCGATCGACCTGAAGGACGCGTACTTTCATGTCTCGATTCTTCCTCGACACAGACCGTTCCTTCGGTTTACTTTCGAGGGTCGAGCATATCAGTACAAGGTCCTACCCTTCGGGCTGGCCCTGTCGCCCCGTGTCTTCACGAAAGTCGCGGAGGCGGCCATTGTTCCCATGAGAGAACAAGGCGTTCGCATTCTCAACTACCTCGACGGCTGGCTCATTCTGGCACACTCGCGAGATGTGTTGTGCGATCACAGGGACATCGTGCTTCGGCACCTCAGTCGGTTGGGGCTTCAGGTCAACTGGGACAAGAGCAAACTCTCCCCTGTGCAGAGGATCTCTTATCTCGGTATGGAGCTGGACTTGGTCGCCCAGACTGCGCGCCTCACGGAGGAACGCGTCCAGTCAGTGCTCAACTGCCTCAAGTCTTTTCGAGGCAAGTCAGCGGTTCCACTGATACAATTTCAGAGGCTCCTGGGGCATATGGCAGCCGCAGCCGCAGTAACGCCGCTCGGTCTGTTGCATATGAGACCGCTCCAGCACTGGCTTCGCGATCGAGTCCCGAGGTGGGCGTGGCAGAGCGGCAAGTTCCGGGTCAAAGTCACCCCGAGCTGTCGCCAAACCTTCTCCCCTTGGTTGGATCCTGGGTTTCTACGGGCCAGAGTGCCCCTAGTCCAGGTTTCCAGGCATGCTGTGGTTTTCACAGATGCTTCTGCCAAGGGCTGGGGGGCCACGTACAGAGGGCATGCAGTCTCGGGTCTGTGGACGGGGCCCCAGCTGCATTGGCACATCAACTGCCTAGAGTTGCAAGCAGTACGCCTAGCTTTGTGTCGCCTCAAGGGGTTTCTCAGACACAAACACGTACTGGTCCATACGGACAGCACTGCGACCGTTGCGTACATCAACAGACAAGGTGGTCTACGCTCCCGTCGTATGTCGCGACTCGCCTCCCACCTCCTCCTATGGAGTCAGAAGCATCTGAGGTCGCTTCGTGCCGTTCATGTCCCCGGGGAGCTCAATCGTGTGGCCGACGAGCTTTCACGTCGGTCCCCCCTTCCGGAAGAATGGCGACTCCATCCCCAGGTGGTCCAGCTGATCTGGCGAATCTTCGGAGCCGCACAGGTAGACCTGTTTGCCTCTCCGGACACGACCCATTGCCAGTGGTATTACTCCCTGACCGAAGGGACTCTCGGCACGGATGCCCTGGCACACAGCTGGCCCCGGGACCTACGCAAATATGCGTTTCCCCCAGTGAGCCTTCTTGCACAAACTCTGTGCAAGGTCAGGGAGGACGAGGAGCAAGTCCTTTTGGTGGCCCCGTATTGGCCAACCCGGACTTGGTTCCCAGAACTCATGCTCCTCGCGACAGCCCCTCCTTGGCCGATTCCTCTGAGGAACGACCTTCTTTCTCAGAGACGGGGCACCCTATGGCACCCACGTCCAGACCTCTGGAAACTCCATGTCTGGTCCCTGGACGGGACGCGGAGGTTCTAGATGGCCTACCACAGGCAGTGGTAGAGACCATCTCTTCAGCTAGAGCCCCCTCTACGAGGCGCCTCTATGCTCTGAAGTGGAACCTGTTCGTCGGCTGGTGTTCTTCCCACGGGGAGAACCCACGAACCTGCCCGATCGGTGTCGTGCTCTCCTTCCTACAACAGGGGTTGGAGCGAAGGCTGTCTCCCTCCACCCTCAAAGTGTATGTTGCCGCAATAGCCGCGCATCACGATTTAGTTGAAGGTAAGTCCGTGGGGAAGCACGACCTGGTCATCAGATTCCTCAAGGGTGCTAGGAGGATAAATCCACCTCGCGACTTGCACCCTGTACCCTCTTGGGACTTAACTTTAGTGCTCAAAGCGCTCCAAAGTCCTCCTTTTGAGCCTTTGCTGACAGTCGAGCTTAATATCCTGTCCATTAAGACAGCACTCCTGTTAGCATTGGCTTCTTTCAAGAGGGTAGGGGATCTGCAGGCTTTTTCGGTCGACGAATCGTGCCTAGAGTTCGGGCCCGGCCTTTCTCACGTTGTGTTGAGACCCCGGCTCGGATATGTGCCCAAGGTTCCTACCACTCCCTTCGCGGACCAGGTAGTGAACCTGCAAGCGCTGCCCCAGGAGGAGGCAGACCCAGCCCTAGCTTTTCTCTGTCCCGTCCGGGCCCTCCGGGTTTATATAGACAGAACGCAAAGCTTTAGGACCTCAGATCAGCTCTTTGTTTGTTATGGAGGCCAGCAGAAGGGGAAGGCTGTCTCCAAGCAGAGGTTAGCCCACTGGCTAGTGGATGCTATCACCAGGGCTTATGAGTCCCAGGGTGAGCCCTGCCCACCCAGGTTGCGGGCTCACTCCACTAGGAGTGTTGCCGCTTCTTGGGCTCTGGCACAAGGCGCCTCGCTAACAGACATTTGTAGAGCTGCGGGCTGGGCGACACCGAACATGTTCGCTAGGTTTTATAGCCTACGTGTGGAACCGGTTTCCTCCCGAGTACTCGCTACGGCCAGTAACTAGAGGGAATAGGTGTGTCGGCTTGCGACGCCATTCCGTGAGCGGATACGTGCGTCTTGTGCTCCGTTGGTTACCCAACAAACGGCTAACCTCGTGAGTTCCTCCATCACCCCTCCGGTGCCAGGCGTTGCGGACCGCCCGGCACCAGGTCTGCTACCTTCAGTAAGGAGTTGCTAGTAGACTGGGTGTTCTTTCCAGTGGTCCCTGCGGCGACCCAGGATTGCCACGTGCAGTTCAGCCGTGTCTTCCCCTTGACAGACTCATTCTGTCGTCCCTGTTGAGTACGCTCCTCACTCCTCTGGACTGAGACTACCTTCAAGGACTGCCATATGTCTCACTACCCTATGTGGTTAGTACATGTGTGTATTTGAGGGCCTTCCTCTAGGCTGCCTCAACTTCCGCAGCGTTCCCCCCCCCATTTTTATTCTCCTTGGGGACGGGCACGCTTTCCCAGTGTTATCCATATCCACTGATTGGGTCTTGCGGAACAGCAGTGTGATTCCCTAGCTAGCTCCCGCAAAATTTCTGGAAACTGCTGCAGGGTAGCTTAGCTGGGCGCTGGAAGGGGCCAGCACCATGGCGTTTTGGTAGGGATCCCAATTCGTCAGGGGAACTCCCCCGACGAGGCGTCGGAGTTCCCTGCTGACGAAAGGGAACGTCTCGGTTACGTATGGTAACCCTCGTTCCCTGAGTCCAGGGAACGGAGACGCCTCGTCCCGTCGCCATGCTGCTGTACCTTCGCGGAGGACTGGACACTGTTCGGCTCCTCAGCGAAAAGCATTGCGCAATGTTTACTTCCGCCTTTTATACCCGCGCTGGTAGGCGGGTCGCGGAATGCAAATATTGCATGCCAATTCAGTTTCTCTTTCATTGGCTCGTTGTTAACTCTCTCGAAGGCGGTTGGATCCCTGGCGTGATCCCAATTCGTCAGGGGAACTCCCCCGACGAGGCGTCTCCTTTCCCTGGACTCAGGGAACGAGGGTTACCATATGTAACCGAGACGTTATTGATTAGTTAATAGTGAACTACCACTTAAATCTGTGTGCTATTACTTACTAATTCGTTAATCAGAGTTACTTGTTAGTTAATTGTAGTTACTAGATTGTTAATATTGTGTTACTCATTTGTTCCTGTGTAGTTATTCATTAACGAAGGATCCGTATTTTAAAGTGTTACCATTTTTTAAAATAGATTTATCATCCTTATAATAGTTTAGTTAGATCTGGTATGCCAGGCTATTATACATCGAGATCTCAAAACTTGCTGAACAATTTTTTCATTTTTAATCTAATTTTGTAACAAAATGTGGTGAGTTGATTTTACAGTACACAGCATTAAAGCAGTCGACAGTAATCTTATATTTGCTGTGATAAAAATAAGCGCTGTTGAAGAGACGAGAGTAATGATTTGCTGCCCACGAGTCACTGTACATTTGACAGGTTTTGTTTGATTACAGTGTAGCTTTTTACTTTATTTTGACATGCTTCAACACAGCCAGAGTTCACTGTTTAAGTATTGAAGTCATATTTCATTTATCACTAATAAAAGATAGAATTTTGTCTAAGTAATATTAATGTCAGAGTAATTTGACTTACAGGGACCGCTGATGACGCACCTACTAGAACGCCTCAGGTCACCATGTGCCAAATGATATTTTGGAGACCCTCATGGTCATATTTTGTTCAAAGTCCACTGTCCTTAGTCCATATTGACACGAATCACAAGCTCATAAGGTATTGTCTTATATTTTACCTACGGAAGTGTAATGTTATGCAATATTACGTTTGACATGGTTTTACTTTGAAGGTACAACATCGTCATATTTGGTGGGATAGATGGGTTCTCTCAATCAATAATATTACTTATCTATCTATAATCTGACTATCTATCTGTGTTTGCATGTATTGAATGATTTAATGTATTACATTTATTCTTTTTTTGATATAGATCATGTAGGCTACCTGGAACCAGCAACAAACAACTGTTCAAGCACTGCCTTATCATTCTTTCTCCAGTCTGTGCAAACACATGGCTGGCCTTCAAGGTAGGAGAAAATTGTTTTTCTGCTCCTCACTTCCTTGCGTTTAGTTAAACCCTCATCCGTCCCTCAGGTCATTTAGTTAAACCCTCATCCGTCCCTCGGGTCATTTAGTTGAACCCTCATCCGTCCCTCGGGTCATTTAGTTAAACCCTCATCCGTCCCTCGGGTCATTTAGTTAAACCCTCATCCGTCCCTCGGGTCATTTAGTTAAACCCTCATCCGTCCGTCAGGTCATTTAGTTAAACCCTCATCCGTCCCTCAGGTCATTTAGTTAAACCTCATCCGTCCCTCGGGTCATTTAGTTAAACCCTCATCCGTCCCTCGGGTCATTTAGTTAAACCCTCATCCGTCCCTCGGGTCATTTAGTTAAACCGTACACACGTTTAGGTTCTAGGTCAGCTAGATATTTTTATTTATTTTATTTTATTTTACAAAATATGGATTTTTTAATGTAAAAAAAAGGTATATATATTTGAATCCATAAACGACCAAATTGAAGCCTCAAGATTCTCATTTCTTATTATGGATTTTCATGTTTCACTTGTTTTGCTCGGTTAAAAATCTTCATTGGATCCTATAGGCCCCTCTAGTGGCTGTAACCATAAAATGCAATTTTGACATTTTCCCCACCAGATGGCATCAGAGACACTCAGTGACTCAATTCCAAGGCCATCTGTTGGTTTTTGATAAAACAGGACTGATTTTTTTTTTTTTTTTTTTTTTGTGTGTGTGTGTGTGAAATAATGTAGAAAAAATGCTTATTTACTTATATTTTCTTAAAAAAATTCCAGAATAAAAGGTAAATATAATAGAAATCACCCAAAAATAATAGAAATACCTACATAAATATTTAGAAATAAATTATAAAAATGGAATCTAAGATTTCTGGACCCTATAAATCCATGGGTACGGCAAAACCAGTGCAAAATTCAAGACATTCACTAAATAAATCACAACAAACATGAATATAGTTTAGACAGTTCATTTTAATGTGGAGAGTAAAATATTTAGAAAAAAAAAAACTCCCACAAAAGTGATTAAATTTAATCACTGAAATACATTTTTAATCATCTTAATTTATCATAAAATCACATCATTCCATGATCTAAGGGAACCGAGGTTACATTAGTAACCGAGTCGTTCCCTTTCAAATGGTCAGACGTATTGCGTAGCTATACGCTATGGGAAACCAATCCAATCACGCCGTGCTATGTTTGAGCAGAACGACATGCTCTATGTCGCAAGTCTGGGATGCTTGTTATCGGGTCCCAAGGCCGAGGGCTAATGTGGCTGCCACATAGGATCCGCCAGCCGCTGCACATTGCCAATAGATACTCCACTGGAACATGCCCAGGAGGAGGCCATGCCTCTGGTGGAATGTGCTCTGATGCCTATGGGGCATTGTAGACCGATAGAAGCGTAGGCAAGAGCGATAGCATCCACCAGCCAACGGGATAACCTTTGCTTTGTGACGGGAGGCCCTTTGGTGCAGCCTGCAAAGCTTACAAAGAGCTGTACTAACTGTCTGAACTGGGCGGAGCACTCTATATATGCTCTCAGGGCCCGAATCGGGCAGAGTATGTGTAATTGCTGCTCGTCTTGTGCGTGGGAAGATTAGAGAGTGAAATCACTTATTTTATAAAAAGACTTCAGTATTCTGAGAAAAAGGGGTTTTCCACATAGCGTTTAGCTACGCAATACGACTGACCATTCAAAAGGGAACAAGGCCTACACTATTGTCTTCAGCTTATCTGAGTTCAACTAATTTCAAAATGAATGAACCTTACACAGTTATTGAAGCAAATCACCACTGAACTGAATTGATCTGAATAATGACTCTATTGTCTTTACAGGAGAATCTGTTTGCATCATTATTTTTCTGTTTATCAAAGTGAAGCTGCTCTGAATCAGTCTGTACTAGAGTACTATTTAAAGTCTCTCTAACACAATTAAACACTCTTAATGAAAGTTTTATTTTATCAGAACAACTTTAAGAAATCCTTAGAATTA